>NW_010166886.1:0-464 GCF_000695765.1 Mesitornis unicolor
GGTAATCAAGCTAAGCAGTTGGGATCCCTGTTCCAAAATGCAGGCATTGACGAAGCAATTGGGTACAAACAAGGATCTCTCAGCCTCTGGAGACGACTCTTGTCAGCTGTGAAAAGCAGGTATCCCTTAAGGGATGATATTAAATGTCACCCAAGCAAATCGACGACCATAGAAAAAGGTATTAAATACCTGAGAGAATTAGCTGTGAAAGAAACAATCTACAAGAGGGTGACTGTAAACCCTGATGAAATGCAATGCACTCAACCTATGCTGCAGAAATTTGTGCAAAGTGCACTATCAATGTATGCCCACACATTGTCAATATTGGTCTGGGTAGCAGATAGCAGGCCAATAACTGTGAAAGATGTGGTTAACCAAATACGTCAGTTTGGAGACAGTGTTTCTAATCCCCTTCAGATCTGCATCGCAGCCATGGAAAAGATAGCTAAGGAGATGGCTAAGGA
>NW_010166887.1:0-2742 GCF_000695765.1 Mesitornis unicolor
AATGGGGGAAGGGCTATGGAGATAGTCCTTTGAGAAGCTCCCTGAAAAGCTCTACCTCCCCATCCCCCTGTGCTAGCAAGTGAGAATGAACTGCTCTCACTAAATTGATTCCTTGTGAAGTTTCATCTTCTCTTCTCTCTTGCAGATGTGTGGGAAGTACTCAGAACACCTGATACAGTTACAGCTGCACTGACAGAATTGAAAGAGCTGGAAGCAACACAAATTGCATAGCACTTCTGAGTGTGGCTGTGCTGTAGTCATGCCACCTCTAGTTAGCCACCTATACTGTGGCTGGAATATGACCACAGAATCACAATATTATTGAGGCTGGAAAAGACCTCTGAGATCAAGGTATTGTGTATTTTGCATTACTGCCAAGGAACCAAACCATTAATTCAGACGTGTACTGTCATCGCTTGGACAAATTAACCTTCAGGGATGGGCCCTCCACCACCTCCCTGGGCAGTCCATACCAATGTGTGATCAACCTCTCCATGAGAAAGTGCTTTCTAATATCCAGCCTAAACCTCCCCTGGCGCAACTTCAGGCTATGCTCTCCTGCCTTGTGACCAGTTGCCTGGGAGAAGAGCCCAATCCTCACCTGACTACAACCTCCCTCCAGGTAGTTGTAGAGAGTGATAGGATCCCTCCTGCGTCTCCTGTTCTCCAGATTAAACAACCCCAGCTTCCTTAGCCTCTCATTATGAGACTTTCGCACTAGTCCCTTCACCAGTCTCATTGCTCTCCTTTGGACCTACTCCAAAGGGATGAGGTTTAATATGGCCAAATGCAGGGTCCTGCACTTGGGAAACAACAACCCAGTGCAGATTCTGTGATTCTGTGATCCTTCTTGAAGTGAGAGGCCCAGAACTGTACACAGAACTCAAGGTAAGGCCTCAATAATGCTAAGTACAAGGGGAGAATTACATCCCTAGTCCTGCTGCCTAAACTATTCCTGATATAGGCCAGGATGCTATTGGCCTACTGGGCCACCTGGGCACACTGCTGGCTCATGTTCAATCGATTGTCAACTAGTACTCCCAGGTCCCTCTCTACTGGGCCGCTCTCCAGCCACTCTTCCTCCAGTCTGTACTGCTGCATGGGGCTATTGTGGCCCAAGTGTAGGACCCTGTACTTGGTCTTGTTTAACTTCATACCCTTGGCGTCTGACCATTGACCCAACCAGTCCAGGTCCCTCTGCAGTCTCTTCCTATGCTCCAGCAGATAGACACTCCCCTCCAGTTTGGTGTCATCTGCAGATTTACTAAGGGTAGACTCAATCCCCTCATCCCGGTCATCAATACAGATGTTGAATAGAACTGGACCCAGTACTGATCCCTGCGGGATACCACTGGTCACTGGACAGCAACTGGATGCAGCACCATTCACCACCACTCTCTGGGCCCGGTCATTCAACCAGTTTCTAACCCAGCGAGGGGGCACCTGTCCAAGCTGTGGACTACTAGTTTTTCCAGGAGGATCCTGTGGGAGACTGTGTTAAAGGCTTTGCTGAAGTCAAGGTAGACCATATCCACTGTCTTCCCCTAATCTACTAGGTGGGTCACTGAGTCATAGAAGGACTCCAGTCGGATCTCCAGATGAGATGAGACCACATATATCATGCAAGCAGTGAGGGAAGAGGGCTGTTAGGGAAGCAAGATCCTCTCATTTTCAAAAGGGCCAGCAGTTGTGGCTAATCAAAATATTCAGTCTAATGTCTATTGGATTAAGGAATTTAAACATTTGCCTGTGAGTTCACCTTTCTCAACCCCCCAGCAATGCAAAGAAAAAAAGATCTGCAGTGCCTCTCTGTCTAGAAACCAACAGAAATAAAAAACACAGGAGAAGAAAGAAAAGGAAAAACAGCAAATAAGCTAAAATAACCTTGGGGAAAGTAAAGTCATGTTATATATTAATATGAAATGTTTGTGCCAAGGAAGCAAGCCTCTTAGGGCAGCAGAGTTATGATTCTGAAGATAACATGAGGTTTTGACCCTGCATCAGCCCAGTGTTACCTCTAATTTAAGAATAAATTATTCACAGTAGACAGAAGATCGTTTGTTCTGTCATATGAACTACTTCAACAGGTAAGCGAGACTGATAAAGTCTCAAACCACCACCTTGAATAAAAACTGAAAACATCCCAAGTGACACATTCTATAGTGGAATGTAGTCTGTGTGTTCAGGCCTCCTATAATGTGTTTTAGCTCATGATTTTAAATAAGATATACCATTTCCTGCTACTGCCTCTGTGTTTGTTATGTATAGGTAAAAAAGTCAATGGCTGGTGAGCAATCTTTCTTACTTTCACCATTCAAGCTTAAATCCTGCTGTTTACTTCTTGTGATTCTGTTACATATTTCAGATGTCAATTTTTAGCCTACGCTTTTGGTTTTGCCTGCCTGTGTTACTTCACAATAATTACTCTGTAGGCAAATACTTTAAAGTCTTTAAAATAAGCTTACTGCAATATGAAGTTCTGGGGTCAGCCATTTCTTTATGGATTCCACAACATCTCTCAGTGTATCATGTCCTTGCCACCAAAACTTGCATGGCATGCCAGGAGGTGGGCCTCAGCTGCATCACTTCTTTCAGTAACAAGCTGGCTTGCTAAGGATCCTACCCGTGGTCTTTCCCTCTGGAAGACTGTGAGCAATACTGACTCTGTCAGCATTTAATTGTTGTCTATTTGTACCAGTGGGATGGGTGTGTCTTCACAGAATCACAGAATTGCTCGGTTGG
>NW_010166888.1:0-44500 GCF_000695765.1 Mesitornis unicolor
TTATTATTATAAAAAACTTACCAGATAGTTTATTAATGTCTGGAGAAGGGCAGTGATACTGGAGAAAAAAATCCAACAACTTTCCTTTGTGAACATAAAAGGATCAAAACAACTGATAGAAGTTTTAGATGAATTTGCAGAGAAATAGAGGTGTTGCTCTTGAAAGAGGGTGACTATAATACAGCCAGTATACAACATACTGCAATATATATATACACCGTATGGCAGTACCCTTACAGCTTAACCATTACTTACTGTCTTTAGAGTTCTTGTCCACAGCAGGATACAGAACAGCAGCCTACAGTGGTAAACTGCAAATCTCTGAAGCTGGCTGGGTGAGAAATGGAGCAGGGCTCTGAGTGCTGCTGGATGAGAGTCCAGAATGATCCTGGAGGAAAGAGTTCTGCTGCTTGAGCAATGATCCTGCCATTCCACTGGCTGGGGGGGTGTTGGGACAGATGTGGGAATGGGCTGTAGCTGTGTGAATTCTTTTGCTCATGACCAGATCTCATCTTCTTCAGTCAGGAATAAACAAGTCTCTCTTTTTTTTTTTTGTCAGATGTTGCTGTAGTGGAGAAGCACAGCATAGGTGCTGGTCAGGGATTGTACGATGGTTGTACAATGGGCTTGGTGAATGTGTGCTGCCTTCTAGTTATCCTTATTTGAGGACTAGAATGGAAGTCAGGTTTGTGGTAATTCTCAATGTATTCATGTCGCCCATCGCAATTATAGATGAATGTGGGCACGCTGGGAATGTAGATCCAGTGCTTATCAGTTAGTTGGCTCCTTAGTCAGTGTACCATGCTATTAAGATAACAGTCCTGCCTTCCCTCTGCCTTACAGTATCGCTAGTGACCATTGATGAGTTTCAGCAGGGAAGTGATTCTCTTACTAACCAATTATTTTTGAAATGTGTCTTCAGTAGCATCCAGCTCAGTAAGGTATTGCCAGGGTGCTGATGCTGACAAGAGGGGCAGGTATAGGAACATGTGGCTGCAAAGGGGGCTGGGGGAAACTGCCCGCTTGCCAACAGGTTCATGCTTGTATTGAATTAGTGACTGAAAAGTTGTTCTTTATGCTTGGGTCAGTTGACCCGATAGCATCTGTTTCCTTTCTCTTGAGAAATAAATACCTTATTACCAAAGATGTTTGCATGGATAAGGTGCTGCAGGAGTTATCTGCAGATTTGACCAAAGCAGAGAGATTATATTCCTATAACGACATAAGAGGTGTTCATGTTAGGACATCTGGTATAAAACCAAGTTCTTTTTCTTTACCAATGGTGCTCCTGACTCAGTTCAGAGATCACCTTGTGTCTGTCTTTCCAGAATCTCTTGTAGGTATAGGAAGAATAGAGCACCTTCTCCACCAAATAAACCTTCTATACATTGAGAGAGGGAAGAAAAAAAAAAGCAGATCAGGAATTTCAGCTACTCTGTTCATACAAAGGTAGCAGAAATATTTTTAAAATTGACAAATGAAAGAATCATGAGTTACCTGCTTAATACTATAGGCTCTGTACATAATATATACCTATAATACTATAGGCTCTCTCTGTTAATGCTGTCTGCTTACTGTCTCCATTCCTTCTCCCCTCTCGGCCTGCAAAGGTAAGAAACGTAGTTTTCCTGACATTCAGAAAGATCTCCCTGTTTCCATCAAAACTGGTCTCTCTTGCTGACATTCCTATGCTGATGAAGATGTGCATAGTATTAATGACCAAAAAGAACACTTTTACAGCATGCAATGAAATAAAGGTGAATGGAGAGATTTTTGCCGCCTTAAAACCAATCAATTTAGGTTGATTCTGAAAAGGCAAGAACCATCCAGATGCCTTGGCTCAGGGAAACACCGTGGATTAGCTCTGGTTTTTGTGTGGTGCAAAGCTGTCTGAGCTTAACCTTTGATTCTTCGTAAGGCCCGTACAGCCAGGCCATGCTTGTCTGTTCCTCTCAGATAACAAAGACTGAGTGATGGACTGTATACATTCTTCTGTCTTATATATTTATATAACTTCTGTAGAAATAACTTCTGTGAAGCAGAGATTGAAGTAGTCTTTGATCCTTCACTCACAGGAAAATGTGGATCTGTGTGTATAATTTGCAATGTGTGTTCAATTTTGTACAACTTGAGGCATTTTTTGACTAAACAGAAATGCTTCACTAAGAGTCAATGAAGTAAGCAGTGTAAAATTTATGCTTGAGTTTCTTGGTACTGTAGTGGTCCTGCTACCTCCTGTTGAGTATGAGTGCCAAAAGCAGACTTTGAAATGCCTGCAGTGCCAGCTGCTGGGCTCCCCATCAGCTGGGGTGGGACAGTGGATGGAATCACCGCTCCAGGAGGAGGCGGCTTTGGGACTGAGAAAGGCTGATGAGCAGGAAAGACAAACAGATGTGAAAAAACAGTAGGATAGCAAAAATAATGGTGGTTGGAAATGGGCATTTTCCTTGTCCGTGTTCACTAGAGGAATCAAGATTATCAGTTCCTTCAAAAATGAAATAACTTCCAATGCACATAAAATGAAAGATGTCCCTAAATCTTGTAACTTGGCAAATGGGAGTTTTAAATATCTGTAGGAAAGAGATCGGATGCCCCACTTCATATTTACTCGCATGTGTTATCTTTTTATGCAGGTAATTAAAAAGCCTTTTTAGAGAACTAGAAACCAGTAACTTGAATTATAGCATGTACTTTGAGTTGCTTAACGAAAGGGACCTCAATTTTGTTCTAAGGTAAATATTACAGAATCTATGAAAATTTTAATCTGCTTTTTGTAGTTCTGTTTCAATACTGTTAACTAACAGAATTCTTTTTAATTTTTTTTTTAGACCTATTCAGGGCTGTTCTGTGTAGTTATAAATCCTTACAAGAACCTCCCGATTTATTCAGAAAACATTATTGAGATGTACAGAGGGAAGAAGCGCCATGAAATGCCACCGCACATTTATGCAATATCTGAATCTGCATATAGATGCATGCTACAAGGTAAGAATTAGTTCAATATTACTTAACAGTTAGTTGACAACTCTTTGGAATGTACCTAAAACTCAGGAGCTTTGTTATCCAGCTGTATAATAACTTTTAACACAATCAAAATCTTTTCTAGTACTTAACTTCCACCCGTCCCAGCTTTTCTTATCTAGAACCTTAAAGTTTCAGAATAGAAGTAACTTGGAGGTTAACCCCTATGGCATATTTGGCTGGCTTTCTGAGGCTCAGAAGCAAACTGACACTAACAGGAGGCATACTGTGCCAGCTGGCAGCACTCAACTTTTCAGTAGAAATACCTCTTAAAAAAGGAGGAGATAAGATTCATGTCAAAAGATGTTAGTGCACTGGCTTTGAATGAGGTAAGGATGAAAAAGTGTGATTAAAAAGAGAAAGCTGAAGTATGTTAATGACTTGTCTCTCTAATTCTATGATAATGTTGGTGTTTTAGCAGCTGAAAAATAATCTGAAATGACAATGAAACAATAGTATGTTCGAGTTCAAAAAGAGGTCAGGAAAATGCTTAACCTTGAGGATACTATTTTTTTTTCTCCAAACTGGTATAGATCATGTCTGTAGTACAACAGAGAATAAGTTTATGGCAGGCACATGCTTTGAATTTTGAATTTAAAGCTGTGCTGGACAAATATGAAAACTGTGAATCTGACATTTTATAAATGTGTTGAAATAAACACATGCTATTGCACTTCTGACATAGTGCGTTGGAAATGCAGCTCATGCTATCCAGTATTAGTTCATATTTAGGTGGCTTTTTTACTGATGTGGGAATGCCAGCAAGTTGTATCTGAAAAAGTGTGTGTAATGAAGAGGCAGGTCTGAAAATCTTACCATGTTTTCTGCTATAAACCTGGTATAGATGTAGCGGAAGTAGGGTAAAAGCTATCTGACCTAGTTCACACAAACTGAGGAAACACCGTTTCTGCTGCAAGGTTAACCAGCCATTTAAGGATAAATATTTTTGAAAAAGACATTTCTGGTTTTAAAATAAATCACTGTAAGTCTTCATTTCTTCAGTTGTGCATTTGTCTTTAGGGCTGCTTAATAATAAACTACATACAGGTTGCTGGATTACCCAGTGCTCTTTCACCCCAGAAGAAAACTATGCCATCACCACTGAGCGGGGTGATGCAGGGGTGAGCAATGGGAGAGCAGCAAATTGAGGCCACTAGGAGTTGTCACGCTTCTCAACGGATGTCTGGAGCTCTGTTTGTGTGTTTTTATGAAAGAAAAATTATGGCCTCTTCACCAGAACAACAGCCTCTAACAGCTCAGATCAGAGGTCATCTAATAACAAGTGTAGGTGGAAGAACAGAGCAAACTTTAAAACAATCTTAAGGAGTTTATTCCTAGCAGTCTCAAGAGGCTTGTGGATAAGAGCTTCCCCCTCTAAAAGCACAGTATCTCTTGAAAAGTTCTTGAGACAGATGTCCTTTAATAAAGTAAGTCAATGACAGTAGTTCACGCTTCAGGTGCTCTATATATTTGTTCACCAGTACTGATTTATATCTCTGGAGATCTTGCTGCATGTACAAAACTTACTATTTTTGGAAAATGAAATGGAAAAAAAATTCACCTGGTGGTATATGTGAACAGTCTTGGTTTCTATCCATACAAGTATAGGGAGGTTTATATTTTGTATCAGATCTGTTTGACTTTCTATGCTTGCTTTCTTTTTTGATTTTTATAGTCTGAATTATTTCATGTGAAAGAATGAAGCCATAGATTGGAATAAGAATAGTTGAAAACTATGCAACAGGATCCATTTATTAGGGAATGACTTCTTCAGGGTTAACTAAACCTGTGTTTCTAGTGCCCTTCACGTGCATGGAGCTACTCCCTGTTTATTTTAGCAAGCGATTGCAATCAGCCAGTGAACTTTCTGTTGATGCCTTGCCTTCACAATTGCATTGTCAGGGATAAGTAAAAACTCTAGAACAGACATTAGCATTTTTGTTCTTGGCAAATATTTTACTAAGCAAGCTGTTCTTGCCTGATTAGGGTGAATTGGAGAAAGAGACCTCCAGAGGCAGGGGAAAACAGTGCTGCTTCTGAACTTGAAATGGACTTGTGAAACTGTTTGTGGACACTGCTTCCTTTAGGAGGCAGGTGTTGTACAGATTTCTTCTGGAGATACGCTTGCAGGAAGTGTGAGACTCACTGCTAGTTGTATTGGTGATTTTATGCAATATATAGTCTTGCAAAACTGTGATTGGCCATGATGGGAATGAGTAGTGAGTGAGTATTCCTCTAAAGCAGGGTGAGTGGGGAAGTCTGGCACTAACACTGCTCGGTGCCGGTCCCTCTGCTTACAGAGCCTCTGGTGGGGCCTGATGCAGAGACAAAGGCACATCAGGGAACTTGACTTTAAGTCTCCATATAAATAAAACTTACAGTTGCAACAACTACAGTTTTCTAGTCATCAGAACATCAAATAATACTTGTCTTAATGGTATGAGATATTACAATATTCAATTTATTTTCTGGTTATGAGTGGCAACACAAGGTCAGCTACTGAGTGAAGAATTTGGTAGGGAGAGCTAAGTTTTCCCTTTCAGCCAAGTGTTTAACATAATGCACAAAACATCCTTAATCTTCAAACTGTGCCTTATATTTTGATAGACTTTCAGTCTTTAAGTAATGAAACACAAAACATATATCAAACTTTTGACTAGTAGAAATAGATCTTTAACCAAGCTGTATTAATCGCAGGGCTTCAGATTAAGTCATTGGAGGTCTCTGCTAGCATTTAATTGCAGCGTAATCCTTGACCAAGGTGCTTCTGCTGCTAAGTTACTAACACAGAGTTGTAATTATAAAACCATTCTTCTGCAGTTCATGGCCACATTTGTGCACATAGTTGCTTTGGGAGGCAGAGAGAGGATGATACAGAGTGGGGTAGGGAAGATGAGTTTTCAGTGTTATTTCAAGTCACAGCATTGCTCTTACAGCATATGAATAGGTTTCTTTTGATATGAATGACTTCTGCATTTCCAGTGTTTTTGACATCAAAAGTTTAACTATTAGGATTCAAACCTGAAATTGAAATCATAGGAATGCAATTCCTTTGGGTAATACGACCATACCCTTATAAAAATATCTTGGCCACTAATTTAGGTCAGTGAAGGTGGTTGGTGTATTTTCTTGGCCTTTTCAATAATATTTTGTTCACTATAATCATATTTACTTTGCTTCTAACTGATCACAAGCTACCCATTTTCTAGATGTTTGTGAGATGTGTTCATACTGATTCACAGAATACCTGGACCTGACCTGTGACTCTGAGCAACCTCCTTTTCTAAAACACAGTTTTTCTGTGCTGGTAATGGAGCACAGCCAGTGAACTGTTACTCAGTATCTTAATGCTTTCATGCCTTTAATTCAGAGCATGGATGATTAGAGATCAACTTTGTTTCTGCTGATCTGATGGTTTGTATGTTTAAAATAGTATTTGTGCTTAAACAGCAAAATACAGATTTCTGTTTCAGATTATGAAAGCAAAAGGTTTTTTTGATCAGCAGAAACAAGTGCTACATGTGCATCTCAATAGTTACTCCTTGTGTTAAATGTTCCTAGAAATGCTCCGTCTTGTTAAACTGACAATACAAACGCACTACGCAGTACGCTGTCAGTCAGTAAAAGGTTGTATGGAGGCACTGCAAACTGCCCATGACCAAACTGCTCCTCTATTCTTGTCCCCTTCAAGAATTTCCTGTTTAGGGGGAGCTTCAGCCTTGCAGTCTCCACAGGTCAGCTCCCAGTGTGCCCTTTAGTGGGGAGGAGAATGGGCCGAAAATCAATTTCCGTGCCTGTTAAACATGGAGGACAAAGGGGTGGGGGGAAAAGCCACAAAATAGGGAATGTGTTTAAGAAGTCTGGTTTGTCATTCTGGAGGGGGAGCAGTATTCCCTTGAGAGCTGCACTGAATTAGTGTAAGCTGTTGCAAGAAACAGGGAGGTGCAGAATTGTTTTTAATGGCACAGTGTTGCAGATGAACAGTTAGTGGTGGTGCAGCTGGGATGCACAAGGGATTTGAGACAAGTTTTGCAAGGAAAAGCAAACCTCATGGATTGCTTGACCTCTTAAGTGTTGCCTTTTCTGCAAGACTTCCAGTAAGGATGGAGTGTGAACAGAGTCTTATTAAAAACAAGCAAGGCTTTGGGTGCGTTTTGGTTATGACAGTCAGGATTTCTCTTCAGGAAAAGACTCATTACCTAGTGCCTTGACCTCAGAAGATAATAGCATGCAATTCAGCTTTACATACTGGATTTCCCCTCTCTCTCCCCTAGTAATTATTTTTCAAAGTAGTGTGGTAGTAGTAGGGTAAGTGTTACTTCACAGGTGGTTTAGTGGATTTCTCCCGTGCTTTCTCTTCATTTTCCTAATATTATGTTGAAGCAGTAAGTACACACAACCCAGGGGCTTCTAGGCAGATTGAAACTGTTTAACCCTAGACAGAAATCAAATGCAGAAATGCATAGGGTTGGAGTTGGTGTGCTTCACAAAAGAATGCTAGGCTGAGTTTTTCGCGTCTGCTGGACCGTTGACATGGTCGTAAGGAATCGGTATCCTAATCCCTGTGACAACACTGACCTTAATTCTGTTTGGTAATACAATTTGCAAGACTTGCTAGTGTTTTTCTGTACTGCTATAAGTTATAAGCAGTAAGAAGAAAACATTTTGACAAGGACTAGGGTTTTCTTTAAGAAAACTAATTCTGTCAGTCTAATAGTTCATCTGTGACTGTCTTTATTTTCCTAGCAAGGGAGACTTGATTGTGTGAAAGCAACACTAACATAAATTTTTCTCTAGTGCTTTTACCATATTTGGCTTTACCTTCTCCCTCCTCCTTCCTCCCTTCCTATTCCCCCACTGTATTTCTAGTGGAAGGACAGCACTGTTTTATTGTGCCCCTTTATACATTGTCTCTTAAAAGTGTTTTGGAGGTGATATTAAGGAAAACTTGTTTGCCTTTTGTTGCCAAAGACAAGCTTGCCTACTAATATTACTCTTGTATAATTATGCTTAGTCTCTCCTTTTTATCCTGTTTCCCCGAGGACATCTTGATGAGCTCTGAATTAGCACTGATATTTTAGGACTGCCTTTAATCCTGTTGCTGCAGAGAAGGTTTATCGGAAACAGTGTAATACGTGAAGTGAACACTTGGTGTTGGAGACGCCAGTGCTGTCTACGGATACAATACTGCTCTCTTTAAAAACATCATATTGATCTGTATTTTAGTTAATCTTAATTGTTCCCTGTGGAGATGGCTTTTTGTTGCTTCTCCTCACCCAAAAGTATGGAAGGAAAAACTGAAACTAACACATGACAACTCTCTTCTTTAAAGGTCCATTAAATTTTTTGAATGGAAGAGGAAAAAAATCTCCCTGAGACTAAAAAGCGTGGGAGTGAGGAGCATATAGAATCTGTTATATACAGTTAATATCTCGATATTTTCATTACATCTTGACTTACCAAAAGATTCCCCAAAGCCTTTTAACTAGTCACAAAGTGCAGGATGGCCAGTCTTAGCAGAACCAGCTGCTTAGTAAATGTGATGTGCAGGATTTATAGGTGTTTTTATTATGTTGTGATTTCTGTGTTTTACTTTGTCCAGTCTGGCTGCTGTGGAACAGAAATACTTAGGTGATAATAACATTAACATCAAAATTGGTTTGTGTACCAGGAATGTGATATACAGTGGACTTAATGGCTGAGTGGAGGGGAAGAGATAGCAAGAAATGCTGAAAAGGTCTTCTACCTCATTACTTTTGAATTTGAAGTAAAATGGGAAATGCTTCTGTCAGCTGAACCTATTGTGCAATATTTCACCTCCTTCCCTTTGCTCTTCCGTCCTGTCTCTTGGTATTAAATCTGTGTGCTTCAGTGACTGTGAATTTACTTTCATGATTTAAGTTATTGCACCTTGTTAGACCATCTCTGAATGGCATCAGTAGCAATTACTTGTTGAACTTGGTTTCTGTGACTACATTGTAGTGTACTACCATGTTGGGTTTTTTTCCACAGCTTTTTTGTTACTGTTGGAAAAGTTTTAGTACGTTAGTGCTTGTGACAAGAGCTCCCAACCTTTGTCTTTCTCTGTGTAAAAAATGTTTGGATCCCTGCTCTCTACTGGTGTTCAACCTCAAGGTTACAAAGGTAATTAGGCATAATGATATTTACAGTAAGCAACGTTTTCTTAAGCTGCAGTTCCTTAGAAGCGTTACTTGAAGTGGTTGACTTAAATTTTTTTTATGTAACTTCAAGAAGTAACTTTCTCATACTTAAAAATGAGATGGGAGTGACAAATGTTACATAGAGAATTCTTAGTTTCTTTGGTGCTTTGAGTGTCTGCTCCCCCCTTCTGAAGTGAAGTGTTGCACAGATTAGCCGGTTCCATGGTCTTTTCAGTTGATATTCTGACCAACTGATGATGATTTTAATTTTAAAACTTGCTATGCAAGCTGGCTTCGTAATTGAACTGTGACCACGCTAGCCTACGGACAGGAATTCAAGACTTAAGTGCATCCAATTTATGGAATCATTCATGAGATGAATCATTTTGTACATATTACTCAGCCAGCACCTGCTTCTACTCTGAAGCTTTAGTTTAAATTAAACTCCATGTATTTCTGGGTAGTTGTGAAATGGATAATTTGCTTCTGCTTGGCTTTAGCCTTCAGATGACATACATCAAGATATTATTGCTTGTGCAACAAACTTAAATGTACTGTGCTCTTGACAGCACATTGCACTATAACAGCACTGCTAGGTGTTGTGTGTTTAGCACAGTAACTGGTTTTTATCAGTAGTGTCTGCATTCCTCTGGGGTGTTGAACTGAGAGTTTAGCTGTGCTATAACTACTACTGATAGCAATTGCAGTAGCTCCTTTTAGCTCCCCCTTCCCATTTACTTAAATTTACTTGCTGTATTCTGGCAAGGAAGCAACAAGAAGTAGGCGCTGGTTTTAGCACTTAGCAAGTGGAGAGAAGTGGTGAGGGGCTGGTGGTGATGGTCTGCTCTGTCTTCAGTAACCCAAGGCTCACATCACAAATATGATTGCCAATGTATACCTCAGTGCATATGTAGCTTCCCAACCAAGAGTGATGGCATCATCCAGCATCCTTTCACTTGTCCATATTTGAGACTTTCAGGTATTTGGCTACTCCTGACAGCCTTTGTGTACTTTGTGTATCTTCCTCAGTGATTCAGAGTTGCAAGGTGTTGGGCACCTCTAGTATGCTGTTTCATAAAGCAAGGTGAATAAAAGTTCATGGCTTTCTGAATACTCCAGGGCGTTAAAATTCTTTTTTTATGGCTTTTTTCAGAGTGATGGTAAAGCCATCAGATGATGTATAGAAGGAAAACCCGGAAGAAAGCAGGAAAAAATAGGAGTATTTCCTTCGGTGTCTGTCTGCCATTAAGTTGCTTAGGGAAGTTCTCAGGCTGGGAATGTTCCTTAGAGGAAAACATCAGGGAATCACTCCCAAACTGAAGAAAAATTATGATAGCAGACTGCAAGAACCAAATTTTTGAGCTCCGAGATGGAACAGCTGACCGACTGTGCTGCATGTGAGCATTTGGCACAAAACACTTGGTACCAAAGCACCCAGGTGTCAGCTACTGGGTGCTGTCTTTCTGAGATTCCTTTTCAGATCTGGGAATATGAAGAGCAGTGTGCTTGTGATTAGTGCCAAATATGTTGGTAGGAACTGTTCCAAAGAATAAAACTAGCCTTTGCAGGAACATGCATATAATAATATCTGACGACTCCATATGGCTTTTCAAAAGAGAAATCGTGTCTCGCAAATGCACTGATCTGTGAGTGAATCTGTGTGGACAAAGACAGGCTGTCTGATATGACCTGACCTATGTGGCTTTCCAAAAGTGATCTGGTAATGATCCTAACCGGAGGCTCATAAGTAACTGCAATATGAGGAAAGGCCTTCGTATACATGAAGAACTGGTTAAAGATTGACCAATCTTGTCCATTGTTTCAGCTTTTGCTGTGTGGCAGGGTTACTGTTGAAAACCCGCTGGAACTTGTGCTTGTGTTGATGCTTCTCATTTATAAACGTCTTATCTTGAAGAAAGAAGAGATTGTGAGGGAGTGCTTAGCTTACATTGTTATCCAGAGTAGCAAAAATGAGAGCCTGGTGTGAAGAACTGCACCTCAGAGAGTAGAGGAGGTGAAAATGGCATGCGAGACCGCTGTTGTGGAGTGGCACATGTGGGGTGTACTGGGGGGAATGGACTTTAGTAGTGTTGGAGCTGTTACTGCTTGAGGAGGAACTGTAGGGCATGAAACAGATCTGTGGAAATCCAAATTCAGTGTTCAGTAATGGTTATAAATCAGGCAGAGAATGTGAGGAGTAACTGGAAAAGGGATCCAACCAGGAAATGTTTTTACTATAGACTTACAATACAGTTTATCTTCAGCACTCTGTGCAGTTCTGGCCTTTCTCTGCTTTGGGTGAAGAGGAAATATGACGGGAAGACATTCAAAGAACAACTGCAGTTATCAAAACTGCATTCAGCATGGAAATAATAATTCAGATCAGATATAACAGAAGTCTAAATCTGAAGTGGCACTGGGCAAGGGAATAGCAATCCTCCACCCCACCCCATCTCTTCCTATGCCAGAACAAAGGGTCATTACTTGAAGTTCACATGTGACATGTTCAAAACAGCAAAAAGAAGCAATTTTTTTAACAGCGTAGCTAAGCTTTGGCAGTCTGTGCCTCAGGGTGTGATGGGTGCTGAAAGCCTATGCTTGTCCAAAAGGCAAATTGAGGTATTTGTGAAGTTTGAGGATGATGGATCAGGAAATTGCAGGAGAATTTTCTGACTACTGGGAAAATGTTATGGGGAATCTTCCTTAACTGGTAATTTTAGTCCTTACATTTCTGCTGTTGGAGTGTGTGACACCAGTTCTGACTGTATGTGGTCTGTCTTGCTGTATCAGTAAGTTGACTTTGTAACCTGCTTATGAAAGTGCATGTGGATTAAATAGTAATAGTCTGTGTCTTCCCAGCACTGGGCGCTGTGGAGCGTGGTTGGTTGGTGGGGGCCTTGCTGCAGTGCGTGGGAATGGCAGGGGTGCAGGAGGCTGCTGCTGGCTTGGAAGAGGCTGGTAAGACCATGAGAAACGGCAGCACAGCTCCTAGCTCGTTGTGACTGCATGGAGCTTAATTCGTCCTTATTGAGGTGCTTTCCAGCAGTATTATTTGTTACTGCACCACAGTGTTAAACTGGCTGCGAAAAGGCAGCTGGTAAAATGTCACTGTATCTCTTAAAAGCGGTAGTTGTTCGTGATTGCACTCGGCATCTCAAATGAAATAGATTTAAAAGATGAGGTTAAGTTTTGATCCACAAAACCACAGGGAGATATTGTCTTTAGTACAGTAATGAATTCACAGTAGTTACTGGGTCCAGATTTCCTACGATGTTTATCCTCTTCCTTCTTGTGTCATTGGTTTTCACACCCCTTTCTTACTGAAGGCTGAGGCTGGAAGAAAGGGACTGTTAGGTGCTGAAAGTGGGTGGGGAAAAGTTGTAGTTGGTAGGGAGATGCTCTTCCTGTTCCCCTCTTGCCTTCCACAGGGAGATACTGCCTCCTCCTAGGGTAATATGATCTAGATTTTTAGATGGAAATACTATTAAGCTACATAGAAAAAAAACCAAAGCAGACCCCACCAATCAAAGCCGTTCCATAAACAATGGATGTTCTTGACCATTTCTGATAGGGAAGGATTACTTTTGTTACCAGGAGATACAGTGAAACTATCAGATGAATGTTAGTGCTTTGTATTTCTAGAAACAAATGTTTGTGACAGATCTATGTGCTCAAGGGAGAGAGAGAGAAGAGGATTGTAAGGATTTCCCCCCTGTAAATAGTGTAAGGGATATGTGATGCTTGTGTTCAGAAAAATGGCAAAGATGAAAATGCTTGCATGCCTGCACAAGTGCATGTGAGTAAAAGCTCTTTTGACCTTAAAGAAATGAAGGTCAATATTTTTTTTCTCCAAAGGAAAGGAGATCTGAATATACATTAAAAATATATATTATTTTTTTTACAAGCTGAAGGATGGATTTATATTTAACAATTTCAAAGTGTTGTGCTGGAATAGAGTTTATTGAGAATTTACTGGCAATTTAGGCACAAGAGGATAGGGAAAGCATGGTGTTTGTCCTCTGAATTGTTGAATAAAAACTCTTGATAATCAAACCTAAAGGAAATCTGTGTTTAAAATATGAGAAAGTAGCATTAACTTGGGTTCTATGAGGAAAGGATTTTAATGTTTGAACTGTCTCACTTAACTTGAGAGATCCGTTCCTTCCAAATGACCTTCTCCCCCCTACCCTCCCCCAGAAAAAACCCCACCTGTTTTTCTTAAACATTGCACAGCATACAAAGTTGGTTGTTTTGCACCTTTCCATAGCCACAAGGTAGCCTCAACATTTTGGGATGTGAAGAGGTGGAAGCTCATGAGACTGTAACTGATTTTTACATTTTTCTTGGAAAAGTGTTTTCGAATTTCTGATGGTGTTCAGTGATTGGAAAAAGTAATGACTTCACTGCTGAAGAACAGAGGTAGAAGAAGTCTATGTAGCACATATGAGACTTAAAATGTTTTCAGATAAACATACCTAGCAAAAGGCTTATTATAAACCATAGAAAAGAGACAGCAGAGAAATGTTTACAGCTTTTTAGCCCAGCTGTGTCTAGGTGATGTGTTAAAATCCCTGGTGTGTACAGCATGGCTGATCTTACTGGGGGTGGTCTGATGTGCTCAGTGGTCTGTGTCCTGTCCTGTGTGTGACTGGGGACAAAAAGCCAAACCACTGACCATGTTGTGTTCAAGTTGGAAAGCCTGGCTGCGTACTGTTATCGTATTTGCTGTCTTTCCAAATTTGTGGAGTCTAGGCAGAATGAAAAAGCTTGGGAAGAGCCCACTGGAGTGAGAGCTGCTTCACAGCCAGTTTTGTCAAGTGATTCGTGCTTGCTTATTTGTTTAGAAAGGAGAAGACCAAAAGTTAAATGAGTGAGCTTAAATGGCAGATATTACAGTTAAAGGACCTCCTTGAATCATTGTTTCAGTTGACACTGTAATCTTTGTCTAGACAAAATTGTACTACATAGGAAACGGAGCAACTTAAGCAGGGTTGATGGAGAACAGAGACCGCTGCTATGCTAAACACTCTGCAGTCTAAATAAACCTTTTCTGGCCTGTGGCTTTCCAGCTACTACTGATCTTGGATTACTTCGAAGCAGCATGCAAATAAAAACTGATAAGTAAGCATAGGGATGACCTGTGTAGAAGATTTAGGAGCTGCTCATTTCTACTGGGAACGCTCTTCGGGAGCCACAAATTGGGAAGGCTGAGAGCTGCTCACCCGTGTCATGTGAAGAGCAGTGAGTGTAAGTGAGCAAGTCCTTGCAGCTCAAGCTGGAGCACTTCAAGAAGTTGCTGCCTTATGGATTGTTACTGCCCTTCAGCTGAGTTGCATTAAATGCTTCTGTGAGAGTCAGTCACTGGCTGTGACAAGAAATCAGTCACATCAGTCTTTGTGTCTGGCCGGACTGACTCGATGGTGTGGTGCGTGGGGTCAGCTCTTGCAGCCAAAGTACCGGCTCTTTGCACATCTTGGCCCTTGCTCACAGCATGGATCAGCCTTCAGGACTCTGCAGTTTTCTCTAGGCTTTTTCCAAACTGAAGGCTGACTCGTAGTCTCTGCTCATCTCCTAAACTATAGCTGTTGCCCATTTCAAAAGGCTCAATACATTTGGTATTACATAACAGATCAGGGGTGTTTGTGAGTCTTGTTATAAATCTATACCTGTTTGAATGAATTTGTTAAGGAAGGAATACGTTACCTGTTATCTTCTGCTCACAAATTTAGCAACTCTATTTTAATTTCTAGGCTAGACTTACTAAAGCATCACTTAATGATAGTTAATAAAGTTAGTGAAAGATTGCCAGTGAAATCATAAACCATGTTAGAGCTTTTTCAGACTTAATGAGGACTGAAAAAAAAAGTCAAATTTTATCTGGCATGTAATGGAGAAGCTACCCACAGTTTCATTAAGTGGGCAGGACATAGAAAACAAATAGCTGTTGGACTCCTTTTATGCTGATTCAGCCCTGGCTAGCAACTCTGAAAACAAATGTCATGATATTTTTTCTTTAGGAATTTGGGTAATTTCAAGCTAGTGGTGCAAATACCGTACTCATGACTTCTAAAATAGCCTCAATTCATAGCTTGGCTAATTCTTCCAGGGTCTGCTGATGCTGTGCTAGGTTGGCCACTGGTGCTGTGTCTGCCCTGGCGCTTGTCCTGGAGCTTGAGCTATCTGGACTGAGCGAGCGAGTAATGAGCGTGGTTGTGAAGTCTGCTCTAGACACGCAAGAAATACTTGTATTCAGTGCTACGGTTCACTGTAAACAAGTTGCAGGGTAAACTGTGACTGGGGTTTGACTGACCTCTGCTGTGCTTCATTTAATAATAATTAACTCCACGTACTCAGTCAGTCAGCAAGCAAAACTGAAGTATGACTGTTGGGATTTATCTCAAACCTCACATCTTTTAGAGCAAGGGATAGAACCACTTTTTACAAAAGTTATTTTAACTTCACAAATATCAGGAGCACCTATAAAGCGTCTGCATCAGTGCCTCCACCCCATGGTGAAGAGATGCTTTCTCTGCCATTCACTGGAGACTTGTACTTTGTCTACTTTGAGATACCTCCATGAGAGAAGCAAGAGTGAAATGCTGGTCTGTCAAAAGTGGTTTGTGGCTGTTCAACCTGACAGCTTCCTCAGATAGGCTGTTTCTAAGCAGAGGAAATGCAGCAGATGCTGGCTGTGTCTTGTATCATGCTATATGAGAAATACCAAGTAAACAGGCAAAGTTGAGAACTGGTAATTGATTTAAAGCAGTGCTGTTGTATTTGTCATTGGAGCGGATGGCATTGGGCTCGAGGGAGACTTCTGATGCAATTCTTCATGGACTGGTGTCTGAGCCAGCATTGAGACTTTCAGTGTTTTGAGGAAAAAGTGTCAAAGCACTGATGAAGCAATCTGATAAATATTATTATTCTAAATCTTAAAACACTGGATACCCATGAGGAGTGGAGTGCACCTGAATTTGATCTTACTGCTAGTATGAATGAGTGTTACATATTTTGGGATGAAGAATGAGAATTTCTGCGAATTCATTGCTTGATGGTTTCAAAGAAGTAAGACTTGGGTGTGAAAATCGACCAACAGATTAATAAACTGATGTTGGCAAGGCAAAAAGAAAAAGATAAATGCATTTTCAAGACACATCAGAAGTGGTGGTTTTCCCCTAAAGAGTGCCTGTGTCCTTGACAATTTCTGACCTCCGGAGGTTCCTTACAGCTCTCAGAAGGACAGCGCAATGATCCTACTCACCTTTCTTGAGGGTACCTGTGATGTCTCCCTCCTTCTGCTTACCTAAACAGAGTAACCTGGCAGTGATGCTGTCCAGGTCCTTTATGACTGATGGATGTATTGTACTGGAATGCTCTGGGCATGCATAGGTTCAGTTTCGTCAGTACTGCCTTGGTGAAATTTAGGTGTTGTAATTTGAAATCTCAGCTTTATGGTGTTAGCAAATTACATGCTTTCTGAAAAAGTCACTTGAATGCTTCATGGGTTACTGTTGGCAAAATTCTGACTGTGTTGCTGTAAACTGCCCTTGTCTCTGTGGGGTTGCAGAACGTACATTGGGGAGTGACTGACTAAGCTGTGCATAGCGAAGATTACTGCACAACTCATGGTAGAGGTGAAATGTAGGATAAGCAGTACTATTGCAGAAAGCTCATGGGGAGTGTAAGTGTGTCACGGTCTGTTTGGTGTACAGTGAGGTAGGGACTTGGCAAACAAACTTGTGCCTGTCAGTCTTGCTGTTAGCTTGTTAGAGATGTTTGTTGCGAGTCACTTCATAGTGTGAAGTGTTTGATGATAGTTTATGGAGTATCTAGGCAACATTTTAAAGACAAACACAAAATATAAAAGCATGCTTCATCTCTGTAACTAGATCCCTGTCTGTGCTTATCAGTCCAGCAGAACTTGGTTTAAAGAAGAGGAATAAAGAAATTATTCGGAGCTGGAGTCAAAGAATGGCAGGTTGGCAGATCACCTGTGTCCTTTATAAAGCTGTGTAGTGGTTGTGACCCAATCCTGTGAATGCTCTGCAGCAGCAAAATCTGTGCAGATGGGAAGGTCTCTTTGCTCCAGGCAGTGACCCATTTTCACAAAGCTTGTCAGGAATTCAATTTTCAAATGTCCTTGAATAGACTGATATTCGAGCCAATTCACCTGCAGTAGAGGGCAAATATACACAGGTCTTCCAAGCCTGACATCCACAACAAACACGGCTATTGACCAGGGAACCGAGCTCTTCTTGGTTTATGGGCTATGGCACCTGAGTATTAAATATTGTCTAAAAATAAACAAGAACCCTCCATCCCCCTACACCAGTTCTTTTTCGAAAGACAACATTTTCTCCCATTTGAGTAATATCAAAGAAGTTGCCCTGCTCCACCCCAATGAAAGCATCAACTTTTTTGGTTATGCCAGCTACAGAAATGGGGCTGACATTTTATCACTGCTAAATAAGTATTTCATGCTCTGGAGAAATAAAAGGAAAGGTGATGGTAAAATGATCCACAAAAGTCTTGCATGTGGGTTTTAGGAAGGGCAACCCTTGATGTACCTGCAGATAAGAACAGTTTCCTTCTCCGTAATTTCCTGCTGGTTGCTGGCTGGATGTGTGGTAGCCTATAGGAAGTTAATTCTTGCACATATCCATTTCATTGCACTTCTAGAATTAACCTTTTTATCTTGGCATGCTTATTTCATGTTCGTGCCTAAATAAAGGATGGATGCGAAAGGGAAGATGCTTATAGGAAGAGTGGTGGGTTTGTGAGACCATCAGTGTTCCTATGAAAGTTACTGAGTTTGACAGGAATTGTAGTTGCTGTCGAAGTAATGGGAGATTCGGTAAATCTGAAAGCAGGTAATGCATCTGCAGAATTGTTTTCATAGATTTGAGTATTTGTGTTAAGCTCAAAAAATGGCTTTTTAGTTGAGCAGTTCACTGTGTGGGATAGCTCCAAAGGGCTTCTTTCATTCATTCCCAGACAAATCGTGATGGATGAAGACAGAACAAGGCATTTGCGGTACTTAAAATGTCAATATAGTAGAGGGCAATTGGAGCAGAGACAGCTGTAGAGGGTTGGCATTAGTTTACTTGTAAGCTCTGTTCTGTAGTAAAATTTCTGTGCTGCAGTGCTGCTGCCTTTGAGTTTTGGTAGGGAACTTGAAGGCAGATTCTTCTTTTTCTGTCTGATTATCTGGTATCAGTGTATGAATGACTATAGTGTGACCAAAGCAGAACTAAGTCATGCTTTTAAGAAAAGCTGCTTTGTTAAAATACAGTAATTCTTTTGTAGTCAGACTCTGTAGCTTTGAGCTACAACTTTTCAGAACATCCTGCCTGAACCAATTACCCACAAATGTGTTTAATGTACATCTGGAACCTTCCCAGAGTTAACAGGGGGTTTGTTAAGTCTGGTCTGTTCATTAGGGGGGGAAGAATCCTTCTACAGTTTGGTGAGAGAAGGGATGTGGAGTAAAATGTTTTGTATTCTGACAGTCGAAACTTTATGCATTTTATTATATATCCATAATAAGGTTAAACATCAGGATCTCTTCTTACCGGAATTTCAAATAAGAAAACACGGCAACTCTTTTGCAGCCAAGCAACAGGTTTATTTGAGGAGCTGCCAACTGCTGTCCTCGGAGCATATTCCTCTGGGGAGACTAGAGCAAAGTAGGTTTGAGAGGGATGGCTTTCAGAGCTGTAATTCTTGTCTGTCCTTGTATTCTGGTAATTCTCCTTGGCCTCTCTTCCAAACGTTGGTACCGTCCAGCGCTGTACAACTGGGTTTCCCTAATGTGGCTGCATCAGATGTCTTTCAGCTCTGCAGCAGTAGGTGTTAAACACAGCATCTGATTCTTGCCTTTGAGGTGTGAGAGTCTTCCTTTGAGTGGAAGCAAAAGAAATGCTTCGATATCTGATGCTTCCAGATGCTAAATGTAAAACTTATCAGCGTAAGCTGATCTCATGATTAGCCACTGCCCAAAAGAGTAAGACCCGCTCTGGTTATTCATTGCTTTATCTCCTTTGTGCTGGCTGCTCTTACCCTCCCCTCCTTTCTTTTATATATTTTGATAGGGTAGTGTTCTGCTAGTATGACTCCCTGATCAGCTCATTGTAGGTGGAGGGGACTGCCAGCGCTGGCTCAAGGGTAGGGAGCAGGGGTGACAGAGGTGGCATCTTCTGCTGGCAGCAGCTGTCCGGCTGGAGCCACCTGAGTGTGCTTTCATGGTAGCTTTAGGGTGACCGGAGTGTGGGCAGCTGCTGTAAGAGGTGGTTCTCTCACTTTCCATACACTCACTTGTGTGGCTGCGTTCTAAATGGGATCAGGGAGCTGGTCTGGTTGAAAACGAAATGTTGTTAGTTCCATCAGCTGTCTCAGGTAGCGTCACGTGCATCTGCACAGTCGGCTGCTGGTTCAAATGCAGGAATCACAGAATGTTAGGATGGGATGGGGAACCCGGGCAGAGGAAGCAGAGACATCAGTGGCAGCTCAAGTTGAATTACAGCACTGGGAGAGTTTCAGTCGAAGGCTGGTGTCAGGTTATATTGCATTTGTGCTTCTGCGTTCTTCCCTTCAAAAGGACGTACTCGTCCTTAAAAAGCTTATTTCATAAGTAGAAAATCAAATTTTGTTTTTACTCAGACTTTGCATAATTTTGCAACTTTATTTTTCAAATCAGGAATATTGCAGTGAGCCTCCTCTGTGCGACTTGAATGCTATGGTCTTCAGTGCAGTTTGAAGACCCTGGGATATTTTTAAATCCAAGCTGTGTCTATCTAAAGTGATCGATTCCAGTGGGACTTCTGTGCAGGTTTAATACCAAAAGGCTGGTCTTACGATGTAGCTTGAATTAAGAGCTTGGCCCTCTTTTTTCATCCCCTCCTGCAGTGTACTCATCCATCCTCATACTCAGCAAGTCAGTTTAACTGAAGCAGATGAATGTAAGTATCTTTGATGAATGAGCTGAGTTGCTTTAACCTATGATCAGACAAGTGCCAGAGTTGCTCAGAGAGGACACCTTTCCCTGGGAAACTGGAGTTCTTAGTTTGGCTCAGCCTTATAATGGAACTGCTTTGGATTATATGGGAGTAACTCGAAAGATATGTATGCTGATAGCAAAAGTTGTATTATCCGAGTAGTTTCATAGGTGCTTTTGCACCCCTATATTGTCTACTTTTGTGCTCAAAATGTGACAAACTATTTCAGTCCAATACACTTTCTCACCCTTTGTGTAGCATAACAGAGACACCTAATGTCAATTTTGCTAATGCTATTAATGAGAGTGATTGATTTGTATTTCCTATTTCAATTGCTCTGGAACTTGGAGATGAACATTGTGGTGAGCTTGTGCTGCTCCTTGCTGCTCCAGTTTGCTTATAAATCCCAAGGGATTGTTGAATTTGTCTAGTCTTAGGTATTCCTGCAAATCTGGCTGATATTAGTGATGTTATCTCATGAAGACTTTGCTACAGAGGTTTTTTTTGGTCTGTTATTAAGAATCGCAAGATTTATGTAGAAACTTAAGCGTTTTCCAAATATTTTTAGGTTTCCATGAACAACCACATCAAACTCTGGCTTTAATAAAAATTGCTTTTAAAATTCTTGCAAATGGCAAAGGCAGATTATTTTTAAGACCTAAACATATTCTCTCTGTCATTAAAATAAATAATTAAAAAAAAAATCTGTCTTGTGGGCTGCCTGACGCTTCAGATGGAAGCTGGGTCACAGAGAATCACAGTTTTTTGGAAGTGTTATTGAGATATATGTCTAAAGATGAGAAGTTCAGTGATTCTTGCCTGCCCTAGATAACAAATCTGGCAAAGTGGCAGATGAGGACTCGGTTCTTTCAGAAGGCGAGTGTGTGGATGTGCAGTCACTGCTCTAGGGAGCCTTTAGGATGGGGACCAGCTGCCTTGAAATCAAGACTACAGGTAAATTGTGTTATTTGGAGGAGAGAAAATCAAAACAAACCAGCCATAAATAACTCTTCCATGGTAGCCATTCTGTCAGGATCTTTTTCAGAATGAGTCCGGAGAGATCAGGTTTTTTTCATGGGACAAAGGCATCTGGTATTTGACAATGCATAAAGCAGCATCCTAAGCCTTCAAGCTGTAATTTGGTTTTTGTTAGTTGAGTGCTCGGTGCTGGAACTGACCGTTAGTGGAAGTGATCAGAAGGCAAAACGTGACACTTGCTGTTGTCTTGCTTCCACTTCCATAGTTTGTGAGGTTCAGAATCCAGATGGACACAGAAGAATGGATTTGGAGTAACACACTTGAGTACCAGATAACTTGTGTTATAAGGTCTGTGTCAATTCAAGCTTCTGGACATAGACCATAAAAAAAAAAAGCTCTGCTGCACTTGCTGGAGCTTCTGGCAATGACAAAAATACATACAACTGTCTGGACTTGCAGACTTCCTCTAGAACTAATTGGGTAAGAAAATTCACTTATACTGTGGGTCTTGCATGTTGTGGAACACTGGCTTTGCATGGTAAATTGACAGGTGACATATATAATGACACAGAGCACTGACAGATGCACATTGCCTTCAAATAAGCCACTTTAAATTTCAAGGTGAGTGTTACCTGTGTTCTTTGGGTTTTAAGAAGTGATAAACTGAAGAGCTATGGTTTAGAGGAGACTATTTTTTTGACAAAGTGGCCTAGCTACAGGGACAAAATTACAGAGAGGAGTTATTCTCGGGAAGTGAGAAAGGGAAAAACCAAGTTGTCACTTTAGAAAATGCCTCAAGAAACATTAAAGGTAGGAAATACTTTTCACTCTACTCGTGATACTAACTTGGCATTCATTTGGTAATTTCTTCTAAGAGAACAAATGATTTGTACTGTCCTGTATCACCTTGGTCTTCTGGCATACAGCGTTACTTGTGAAGTGCTTGAGTCGCTGTGAGCTACCCCTGGAAACGGGTCAGAGTCAGAAAGTTGCATGTTTTTCTAGTTTCTGCTGACAACTGGGCTTATGGTTTGTCCAGCGGCTGGAGTGCTGGGGTTTGTCTGCTGCTTGGTACCAAGAAGTCGTAGGACTTGCAAGCCCAGCTGTGGTATATCAAAACCAGAAGAACGTGAACTTTTGTAGTGTTCTGTTAACGTTTCTGTTGTCAGACTCCCATTGCTTTTGCCTACTCTCAGCTTTTATTTCATGCAGTCACAGGCTTCCACCTCCCTTTTTTGGTGTCTGCACAGGAGTTGCTGTACACCGTGCAAATGTAAGAAATGATCCAGTACCATCCCTCCAGCCTAAGGGGTATCTCCAGCTTTTAAAATCTTATTTTATTTTCCACTTTTATTAATCTAAACTAATACTCTTCAGCTGTGCTACTGCAATCACTCTGCTCTGGTTGTTACCTTGTAGGTAAGATTTTTGGACCTAACATCTACTTGCAAGGCACAGGTAGTCCCAGGGGTGCAGCATTTGACTTGTGCTCCTGGGGAAGCCCAGTACAGTTTGTCTGTGCAGTGGTTAAGAGGATCACTGGTATTTCTTGCCTTTTTTGAACAAGGGGCTCAAAGTACAACTGTGTACGTGTTTCAAGCGTTTTTCGGTCGGAAAGCACCTCATCTTTTCCATCATACTTGATGTTAAAATGTAGGATAAATCTTGCCAGTGGTGCAGTCCACAAGCCTCTGGTTTAGCCAGCTGTGGAGATGCGCGGTAGCAGCTGCCTGCTTTGAAGGCACATGCTCCAAACTTCCATAAAATAAAAGTATTTTGCTGAGACAAGGCCTTTTTAGCTGGTTTGCTTTTTTAGATGCGCTGTGTCTGTATGAACATAACCTTTTCATCCAAGGTAAATTGGAACTGCTATGTAGAAAAGGGATCTTGGGTCTCCCTTGCACCAGTACAAATTTTCGTACACGATGCTCAAGTGTTTTCACTTGAGTGCTGGTGTACGGCTGGAGAAGGGCACAGGACACAACTGCCCCTTTTTTGGCTGTGTACCCTCATTGCTGGGCTCCCTGTCAGCCTGAGCTGATCTGAATGCAGGCGCCTGTCCCTGCCCTGATCTGCAGCCCTGCCTGTGCTGGAACTGGGATTTCTACTGCTGTGCGGGAAGCCTGGCTGTTCAGCTGGTGTAGCTGAACATGAGCTGTCTCTGTACCTGAGCTGTTCATCAGGCAGCATGATGGGGGCAAACACAGCTCACTGGGGGATTTTAATTTTACATTTTTTTCATGCTACCTAGCTAAGGTTGAAATCCTGCTTCAATACTGTTACACAACAGCACTATGGACTTGGCTTGTTGCACTGGGAGGATGAGCAGTTTCACACAGTCTGCAAAACTCAGCAGTAATTTGCAACTCAGTTTAATAACAGTTTTTCTGTACCCATTTAGAAACAATGTGACATGATGTTTAGGTTACTCTGCTTTCCAGAAATGGTCATGAATGTATTGAGGTTGTACATATGGACATAGATTTGTTTCAAACCTGTTGAGTATGTGGGGAAGCTGCCTTGTAGCAAGTGAAGCTGTCTGGTCATCCTGCTAGTGCTGTGGTCACCACGTTACAGAGTCTGGTTTTCAAGGAGAAGGGAGACGTATGCAGAGCGTGTTGGGGAGTCTAATGTGTAGCCCTGAACTTTACACTTGAACGAAAAAAGAGCTTGATTTTTATTTATTGTAATGTAAACCATTACAAATTGCTGATCAGAACAGAAAATCTCTTTGGAGTCCTGAGCTTGCAGGAGGCAATTGTGATCTTCTGGAGCCCGTGACAAACAGCTCAAGTGTAAAAGCAAGATCTCTGTGATGCACATTTATGAAAAATGTTGAACTCATTGAAAACTCTGGCTCAAACGGGGTGGTGAACACCTTTAACTGAAACATTTTACTTTTTCGCAGGTATATTTGAATGTTTTGATGATACAATTTTTAATATAGAGTGCATGATGTTGAAATATATTCTGTAAAGATCCTGTAGTTATGAAATACCTCTTGTAGGGTATAGCTGACCTTCAGGCATTCTTTTCAAAGGTCATGAGCGCGACAGTGGGTGTCACAAAAGTGCTGAGCCACACCATATTGCAGAGTTCAGCTCTGTTCAGCATTGCCCTGAACGTCCTTTTGACAAGTCTTTAATGAATAAGCTGAAAAATGAAAGCATTTCAGGCTTGCATGTTCATCTAAAAAGGAAAAATTAAAAAAGCTGTAGACCAAAGTGCTTACTGGAGACGTTAGTGCTGTTTCCAAGTATCTGGTCACTAGTATTGTGTACTTGAAACTGTGGGGTTTCTCCTTGCTTGAGACTTTAAATAATGTGATTAATCTGGGAAGCACTGCAAGCAGAATCAAAGATGCGGGGCCAGCTTTGTCTGAAAATACGGTTAAAAAGATTGCTGTGAATTATATTAAATTTAACTAGAATTTTGGCTTTATTATATGAAATTCCAGAGCTGTTAGGAATGTCTAAGCTGGTGTTTGATTGGGGAGAGGGTGGTGGTGAACTGGAACATTTAAGGGATATTATTAAAATTGCTTGAAAGTGTCCTTAGAACTGTTAAGCTGAAAAGCCAAATTTTTAAAGTACAGATTTAAAAGAAACTGCCTTGCAAATTACAAGACAATAGAAACAAAATAAAACCAAGCTATAACCGTGTTTGTTCTTGTTTTGCAGACCGTGAGGACCAATCAATTCTCTGCACGTAAGTGAACACTTTTTTCATTTGAGCATTTTTGGAAATCTCTGTTGAGAAAAGAGTCTTTAATACAGCCTTAGTAGTCTAAAACCTGGTCTTTAATCTTGACAGGCAGTGGCAAATGGTTAAAGATGTAGCATGAAGTGATATTTAGTGTGAGGATATATTCTTTAGTACTGTAATTCACCTCATTGGAAGTTTTATGGGCGTGTGACACTTAAGAAATGTAGTTTAAAATATCAGTTAAGAGATGTGAATCAGAGATTAAAAGCTTTAAAAAGTGCCCGTCTGTCTGAAATGCTGTGCTGTGTTCTCCTCCGTGTGTAGTACCCAGGGGGCATGAATCAAAAGTTGGTCTGGAAATCCTGCTGAGCAACAGCAGCTTTGGATCTGCGTTAAGCAGGAGAACTCTGAACAAGTTGACACTGAGGTTTCCTTTTGCTTTCTCTGTGTGCACCTGAATTTGCCCTATGCACGAGCAAACTTCTAGCTTCAGCTTAAATTCCTCTGGGACCTGGAAATGCAGTGGTGGGGTAGTCAGAAGAGGATGAATGTGCTTCAGGCTTGTGACGCAGCTGAGCTGATCTGTCTGTGGGCTGCTGTTGAAAGGGGTGATCCAGTTTCCTTTCCCATCCCACCTAGGCTGTGTGCTTCTGCAGCCTCTTGTGCTAGCCCTGGAGGTTTGCAGCCAACGTGATAAGCCAGTTCATGGAGTGAAGCTGGCAGAAAACCAACCTTGCCAGAAAATGATGCTTTTCATCAGTTTAACTCTTTGGTATGGAGCAGGAGGTATGAACGTGCAGGAGGGGAACTGTCCCTGTTGGTGCTGGTGTGAGAGTTAGGACAGTTCACAGTTGTGAAACCACACCTGGGCTCCATTCTGAAACTGCTTGTAGTTTGCAATCTTAGGTATAACTGCACATGTTCAATTATCTGAGAGAGAGAGGGAAGATATGGTAGCTTGCATGCCTCTCACTGGGTTATGTGATCAGTTGACCACGGTGTGTGCCAGTGCATGCCAGCTGCATTGAGGCCATAGTTTGTGAGGATGCCTGCTTCTGAAATAGCTCAATGGTTAGATTAATTGCTGGAAAGAGACCTGGATTCAGTTTCCTTCTTGCCATGAAGAGATTCAAATCTTCATCTCCCGCTTCCTACAGAAGTGCCTTAACTATCAGACTCAATACAAGACTGAAGGTGGATTCTTTCAAGCCATGCTTTTCTGAACTATGGATACTGTAAATACAAGATTCATGGAGCCTAAGGACGCAGAAGCAAATACAGTTCTGTAGCTAAGACAAAAGTTGATCCAGTTAACATAGGCTTGTCTAGGTCTGTGGTCCTTGCTCTTAGTAGGACTTCTGTTTTCATGTGATGACTACTTCATATGCAATGTACAAAACAGCCCTGAAAGCTGGAATGGGATCCCAGAGCAAAAATAAATGCTTTGTTCTTGTGTGTTTGTGGATGCTTTGACAGTACGTGCTTGCCTCAGGTGAATTTTTTTGAAGTTGCTTCATGTTTTCTGCCTATGCATGAACCTTGCACTTCTTTACATGGTCAGCCAAGACCACAAAGGTTGGAATGGCAGTGCTACAGGATTTAGTGAACATCTGATCTGTTCATTTGCAAATTGAAAAGTCTTTAAGCTCTCTTGCCTTCAATTTTGTTACTACCTCACCTGTAAGGTTACTATAAGCTTTTGATCCGTCTACATGGAATAGGCAGTTGAACTCTGTTTTATATTCGGTACAGCACACTTCAACATGAAATACCTGGATCTTGTGATGGGTTCCACATCTTGGCGAGGCTGTTGCTAAGCTGCTTGCTGGACACCCATTTGCAGAGATGCTTGCTTCCAGATGGTGAGGGGTGGGGAACGGACGCACTTCCTTCCAGTCAGACCTCAGGAGAATGCAACCATATCCAGTACTGAGGTCTGGAGCCTGCTGGGGACTGTTCTGAGTGCAGGTCTAATATAAAGATCCTCAGAGATGCTTTTGAGGACACTTCTGATGGACGTGTAAAATGTTTGGTGACAAATCCACTACTCCATGTAAAATTTCAGAACCTGGTGCTAGGAGGCAGTGAACAATGCATCTCCAAAGGATTTCAACACTGTCCTGGAGTTGTATCGCAAAAGGAAGCATTGAAACTGTTTGCAAAACTTGTCCAGTGTCAAGGTACTAACTTTAATTCAGTGTTTTGATTGTACCAGTGTTAAAGACTGCGCTTAACAAAACTGTGGCAGAGTCTTAATAAAGCTGAGTTTCTGAACTAGCAGATTCCAGGCTCTATTGGCTGTCCTGCTGCTTTAACTTGGGCTTCTTAAGTACTTCAGAGAAGTACTTACACAGCACCATAAAGAAAAACAGGGTTAACAAGGAAGTACAAATTTTCTCAGTAACGTGGAGAGATCGATGGCCTCAGCATTATGAAGGGTAAGGCATTATATCTCCAAATTGGATGTACAGAACCAGAGGATATCCAGTCTAGGTCTTACCTTTGGGAATATGAAGACATGTGATGTGATAGATGCTAGGATCCAAGGTGTTTCTGTTATCTTGAAGTTCAGCATCGAAGTTCTACCATAGCCCAGGAGATACTGGTAATGCTGTGTTAACCATCAGCACCATTTAGGTGCTGACTGTATATAACAAAGGATAGTAGGGGTTAACCAGACTGCTATGCAGGTTAATAAACACTTTTCTCTTAGAATAGGTTTGTCCTGCTTTTCAGCTCTGTGTCCAGAAGTGTCATCAAAACCATTTGTATTCCCCTGCATTGATCTTTTGGACAAACAGGCTGTGAAGACAGCTGCCTGCTGTGGTTCTGTCCCCAGTGTGGTTTCCCCTCTGGGCTTCATGAGGGAGCTCGATCTCTTCGTCAGGTTTGCATGATAAACTCGGTACTTGACATCTGGTTGGCTGAGATGTTAAATCCCTTTCATGAATGGGACAGGGCCATGGCAAACTCCCTTGTTTATCAAGCCAAAAGGAGGCCTGATGTTTCGATCAAGAGTCCAGGACTTCCATTGCATTGCTGATTGTGTGGTGAAAAGGTAACCTGTGTGTGTTTCCCTTCCATAGCACTGGTTTTACAGGTCTTACGCTAAGGCAAGAATAAATAATGTGGAAGGAGTGTGTCTTAACCGCACTGGAGGTGGTTTCCGAAACTCCTTTGGCAGGTCATGAAAGGCTTGAGACATCTCATCCCAGACTTCTCAGGACCTGATTGACCCTGATCTTTAGTAGAGCTGAAAGTACTCAAAATGCTTGCTCTTTCCTACAGTAAGAGTGGTTCAGGCTAGCTAGTGAGAAAGAAAACATCCCTTGACTTATGCTTAGATGGGTGGACAGTTCTGGTGTGCCTGTCACTCTCCTGTCTCCCACTGCCTTCACTGTAATTGTCTCTATGTACATCCTGGAGAGAAGTCTTTCCCATTGCTTCATGAAGGTCTGTCTGGTTAGCATCTTCACCTATCCCTCCCTACTTCCAGTTGATCTAGTTTCCTGGGTTTTTACCTTTTGTGGCCTTTAGAGTAGGGGGCTGGATCAGCTCTAAAGTAATAGTACTTGCATGACAGCTTCCCAGGTCTCTGGATCCAGCTGCTTTTCTTCTCGACAGCCAGGAGTGCTCCTCTCGGGGGCATTCTCAGGTGTAAGATTGGTGCTATTTCAAGCCTTGGGGTTTGCTTTCAGTTACTCCTCTTCAAAGACCATCTCTGCACTTTTTCCCAATGCCTTCTTTTGTGTGGTTCTACCTTAGTAAATGTCTGATCCATCCTTACTTATCTTGGAAAGCCTTTAAACTCTCTTGTCTTCAGTTTTATTACCTCACCGTCAAGATCACCTTAAGCTTTTGATCCTTCTGGACTCAATAGCCAACTGAATCCTGATTTATATCTGGTGCACATGGTAATTTTTACCCTAGGCATGAAAGTGTGCAAATGAAATCTGGGGTTGGGGCTGTTTCATTGTGTTCACCTGTCCAGATCCTTAGAAAATCTCAATCTGTTTCCCCTGAAAGAACTGCAGTTACCTTCATGTAGTCACTATTCTAGTAAATAGCCAGCTGCATCCAGACATGTCTTGAAGCTGCAAGGGTGTTGTTTGGTGTTTTTTCTAACATAGTTAAACCACTTTTGTAGCTACATTTAAAGAATGTCTTATCTTGGGTGTTAAGCAGACACTTGGAGATTTGTTCACACTTTGCCTCAGGAGTTACAGTGCCCAGTGATCCAGGTTGGTTCAGTGCTTGGTAGAGAATACTCCCTGTTTGTGTGGCAGGACAGTATGCAGGCAGTGTTCCTGTTGAGAGAAGGTGCATATGGTTTTCTGAGAATAATCCTAATATTTTTTTCCCTCAAAGAGACTTGTGCTGAAGAGTAACCTCTGTTGCATTGAAATGCTACAGACACAGGCATTCATCTAAATGCACCATGTGGAGTGGGCTGGCCTGATGGATGGTTCTCCAACCACACCTCTTGCCACGTCTCATTATTTCAAAGGTAGTGGGATTACTTAGAGGTTTCCTCTCTCAACTTCACTTGCTGACATTCAGTGAGGAGTTTGGGGTCTGACATGCCCTAAAGATGAGGAGTTTTTGTACAAACTGGTGATCTTAAAGTTAGTAATATATTCTTAAAGTCAAACTTAATACCAGTTAAAAAAACCAAAACAACAAAACCCAAAACCAACCACTGCTGCATTCTCTGGATGCTTGTGTCAGCGGAACATCTTGTCCTTCACTTACCATGGAAGCTGTTTCTTCAGGAGGGTATTACTCAGGTTGCCAGCTGATGTGGCTGTCATTCAGTTCTCCAGTCCAGACTTGATGACATAGAGGACTTTTCCTGCTCTTGCTGCAGAAGTAAGAGTTGTCTCAGGACACGAAATGGTGTCTTGCCTTCCTCTCATTTTGTTACCATCTTAATTTTTTCCCCCTTTTTTCCACCCTTCATCATTTAAGGAACAGAGTATAGACAATTGCATTGCTGAGGAGACTGGTCTACAGGGCTTTATTCTGAGTTAGTGGCACATAATCTTAGAGATATTTATGCACTGACTTCCTTTCTTCTCATCCTTTTTGTCTCATTGTCCTCCCTGTGCCTCCCCTTGCTTTTCCCCAGCCATGCCTGTTCTCATAAATTGATCAGTACTTGAGCCCCAGGGACGGAGTTTGTAGAAGAAACTTTTTGATTTATTGTGGAGAGGCTTTTCTCAGAGTGAACCAAAAGTAATTTTCCAGTGTCCAGAAGGACTCTGCCTGCTCCATGGTATAACCCTGATTTCCTCTGGTAGTAGTAATGTGATTTCTTACGTGCTCTCTGACCAATTGGAAAACCCAACTATGAAAAACCCACATATACTTGCAGTTCGTGAATCCATTGGACAATTTATGGAGTCATAACCAGAGTATTGTCTGGTTAATGATGAGATGGGGGAGCTGAACGAGCAATAGCAGTGATAATTTCTTTTTAGCTTTGAAGTTTGAGGGTTTAATCTTGGGATGCTAACCACTAACAAATTGTTAGTAAGGTTGCTGGAGCTCTCTATTGTTTTGTAGTTTAGTTCATTAAGCTTTCAAATAAAAAGCAAAGAAGCAGCCCCCAAACCCAGCATTTTTCTGGGAAGCCAGAGTTAACTGTTACCTAATCACCTCTCCTTGGTTGGAGTGCAAATGACAATTTGCTTAGAATCTTATGTCGGTAAGTTCTTAGTTTGCTGAAAAGAAACAAAAACAGATGTAGTTCCAGCAAGTTCATATTCCTGCTAGTTTATAAGCACATTATCAGCCTGAATTAACCCAGCGTCCATAAAAAATCAATTACAGAAAAGTGGTGCTAACTTTGCAATGTGCACATCCCTCCCTGTACACCCTTTCATTCCTGTAAGGTGTGCAGTTGCAGTGCACTGCTTTGCAGGATCTTTCTTAGAAAAGCTGCAGCTGCTGACGTTTTGCTAAGTTTTGTTGTTTCTCTACGATTATTGCTGTCTGCTGATGTTAAATGGGCCTGCTGGGCTGGTGGAGGCTGGTGACCAAGATGAAGAAATTTCTGTTGTGGTATATGAAGAAATGAGAAATATTCAAGCCTTTCCTGGCTTTGTTGTCTTTAGCTGCCAGGCGACTTTTGGAAGGTCAAATATGAAAATGTGCCGCGCTGCACTTTTTAAGCGTTATGGTCTAAATCGAAGAATCTTACCACAAACATATGGTATTTTCCAAACTGAGACAGGGCTTGATAAACAGTCATTTAGCAGATGCTCGCAGCCGTACAAGGATATCTAATCTGAATTGACTTCAGTAGGAGTGGAGGGGTGTGGAGGGAATAGAGGCTGCTTATTAAAGGACAACGGCAGCAAATACCAAGCATTTTTGTATACAACCTCTGGCTGGAGTCCAGCTTGTGACATTCCCTAGACAACTGGTGTTGAGATGATGTGAAGCATCTAGAGAGAAATGAAGGAGCTATAAAGCAGCCTTGTAAGTAGTAAAGCCAATTACTGATGGTTCTGTGCTAGTCCTAACTATCAGATACACCTCTTCATTTCAGAAAATTAGCCAAGTGATTAAGACATCCTTTTAATTACAGGTCTTGACTGTAAATTTCTGTTCATTTGTAACTGGCAGAAGAGCTGCTCAGTTGTGTCTGGGTATAAGTGTCTCTTCTGTTCTTTGCAACTGCTGTTGTGAGAAGGACAAAAGAGCGTTAGGGCTCGCTCTTACGCAGTTACTTTCTCCTGCAAACAAGTGAAGTGCACACTTCCGTGTTTTGATGTCTTGTGCAAGTATGAAAGGAGGCATTGCTGGCCACAGGACCTGTGGGGCAGGTTGGGATTCCTGTGTCTTGTGAAATCGGGTGCTGAGGAGGCCTTGCCCAGGTGCCAAGGTGGTGGTGCCGTTGCTGCTTCACAGGACTCTCTCCTTCCGGATGAGCTCCTCATCCCAGTGCTTGTTGCTGATCAGGAATGAGAGAAGTAGACTGAAACTCCTGGGGCAGGGGAAAGGTTCAAGTGATCCAGGCTCCTTGCCTGGAAAATACTGGCTTGTTTGGTTCGTTTTTCAGTAATTTAAATCACAGATCATCTCTATAGTGGGATAGGTGACACTAACTGCATCTGACCATCCCAATAGATGTATTGCAGATGTTTATCTTCACAAATATCGCTAGCTTGCGCTAGAGACTTTGTGCACAGGTAGCAAGATGAAGAAAAGTCTGTGTCTGAATTTCAAAGCTTTCTTTGTACGCGTGTTCTTGTGTCCCTCTGTCTTCTGTGACTCACAGCACGACACCATGTACGTCCTGTGTGGTCCCTGATCTGCTAGTGAAGGTAACAGCTGCTGGGTGGTGCTAGGAGGGTGCCAGTCCTTGCAGTGGGACTTCAGTAAGCAACTTTAAACTAACTTGACTTCCCTAAAATCCAGAAACTCATTTGCCTCTTCAGGAAGAGGTGGTAATGCCTTGTCCTGCCATGCTGGGATCTGTAACCATCACAAGATAACGTGCAGGCGCTTCAAGCCTGTTTGACGATAAGAAAAGCAACTGGTTCGGTATAGTTTTCCCTTAGAATAGGTCTTTCCCAGACAGGCATTTGACCTGTTCATAGAATTACAACAGCCACTGTAAGGGGGCCCTGTGGGAAGAGCTTGCTGCCCTTCTGGGAATCAGGAGACGAGCTTCCACTCCTGCTTGTTGCCTGTTTGCTTTGTGATCCATGAGGCCTCTCCCGCTACCTTTGTGTTGTGTGTTTTCTACATGACAATCTGTTCAGCAGAGAAAATGTCTTTTACTTCTTTTGTGCAATATTTGGGCTGAAGTAGCTTGGAGAGAGGAAAACTGCAGCTGGTTGAGAAGTCAGTCGCTAATTTTTGCTAACCAAATTGTAGCAGAGATAAATTTCCCTGAAGAGTACTGTCCTTTATTGAAAATGGTGCTGTATCTTTACATACAATGAATTGAAAACCATGTAAAAAACTTTAAAATGCTTATGCTCACTAAGCTTTTCCTATTTTAATGTGCTTGAAGCTCCTTCAAAGCAGAAGCGTTGCTGCTCTAGGGGAAAGTGCTTTAACTCTAGATTCTGCTTAAATTTACTCATGACTGTCAGATTTTCTTTGACCTGTCTCTGTAAGGTAGTTTGTAAGGGAGAGATCCTTCAGTTAACTGCTGGCATAACCTTATACCTCCAACCTAAGGCTGTGGTTAGAGATGGTTTGCATGGATGCGCTGTTTGATACTGCCCGTGGCTGGAGTTGACAGGGTATTTCAATTCAGTCTCATAAGGCTTTGATTCTACTGGTAGTGGAATTGAGACTGAAATAAAGGAGGTGAAATTATGACCCTACTGAAGTCATTAGCAAAGCTACCATTGAGTAAAGTAAAGTTAGGATTTCAGCCAAGGGTTTTAGTTGTTTAATTTATGGTAACATATTAATTGAGTTGTATTAAAACCAGGTTTTTGAAAAGTTAATCTTTAGCTTCATGATGCCATTTCCATCCCATAAATATGGCACACAGTGTTTCTAAAATTTTACCTTTTTTGGGCAGGTTGATAGAGGTAGAAGATTTTAATTTATTTTTCTAATTCGTGTGTTTGCACTCCTGAGACAGAACTAAACTACGCAGCTGACATTATTTCTAGAAATGAAAAGGGCTTTATCCTAAATCTTCTAATTCTTTTATAGTATATGGCAGCAGAGCTATCTTACACTGCATCCTGCAGGAAATACTTGGCATACTTGTAAGCTCCAGGGAGATGAGAACAAGGGTGATAACATCCATTAGTGTTGCTTTTGAATGAGAACTTGCATAAAGCCTTTCTCTAAAAAACCACCAACTATTACATTTAAGGGCTTTTTAGCAAAAGGAATTTATTGCAAGCTTTTGACCTTCCTGTGCTGTATGAAGCTTTGCTGGTGTGTACGCCAGAAAAGCCTGTTGATTAGTAGGCTCTTTGAAAACTGTGTGCTGCTCTTCTAGAAAGTCGACATCTGGACTGTATTTATTGTACTGTTTTCTCTTTGCTGGATGTGCCGGAGTAGATTTCCCTCCTTTAAAATTTAATAAACTTTGTTTCTGTAATTTGAAAGAAAGTATTATTTATCTGGCTTTAGAGGCACGGCTAATAATGCTTTCCCAAGCTCTGATGACAATACGAACAAATTGTATTGTTTTAAAATGTAAATGTATATTTTGCTGTACTTCTTTTCTTACTTCTCTTACCTGCTGGAGTAGTTTTAGCATTAAGCATATTGTAATATATGTCTAGAAACAGGCAAGACTGCTTTTATTACTGCTTGTAGCCATGAATTATGTTAATGTAAACACTGTGGTAAAAGGGAAACTATAGAAATGAAGACTGCTTGGGATGCAGGAATTGCCATCTGAGGTCTTTTTCTACGTACCAATCTTTACATTTGTCCTGTGTGTGGTAACTGGGCCAGGCTGAAATGGGATTTTTTCATTAAGAGTCAAAGTGTGTTGTTCCACTTGTAATGGTCCCAAAGTACACCCAGTTTCTGCATTGCATATTGATGGTATCTTGGCAAAAAGGAAACTCTGTTATCCATTAGCCAATTCTGAGAGTACTTTTTGTAATCAGCTCTTCAGGTAATACCTTCCACGTTTCTTCATGCAATGAGCAGAGCTAACGTAGTCAACAAGTTTCAAGGGAACCTCCAGAAAGTTTTGAGTGCAGGGATTTCTGATCTTTCCTGTTCTGTTTTATTTTCCAATGATATTTGTAGTTTTGTGAGGAAAAATGGAACAAAAATGGTTTTAGACTCGGTGGTGTAGTTGCTTCTGAGAAGCAGAATCCATCAATAAAATTGGGTGCCTTGGTTAATGCTCTACTGTTGCAGGCCATGATTTGGTAACGGGCTGTGAGAAATATCCCGCAGCTCATCTGCAGAATAATTTTGTTCAATGTTTTCAGTTAAAAGCTTTCTCCTGTAGAACCCAGGGGCTGATGCTGTTCTGTCAGGTTGAACAGATGAGCTGTTTCACCCAAACCTTGTACCTAGCTCTTGTCGGCCACTCTTCCATGATGAACTTGCTAAGCTGCTGTGAGTGAGCTTTTTTGGTCACCATCACTTCTTGGAGAAATGCATGTCCTCCCATCTCTTAGCAAGAGGTCACCTCTGTTGTCCTGTGAATCACTCTGCGATTCTATGGATGGTAAGAAGAAACAAGATTGTTTTAGAGTCTGTTCTCTTTGAAAATCTGAGGTAATGTCCTTTCTGTATATGCAAAGTTAGAATTTCAAGTGCTGTATTGTCTCATTTTTGCTGATGTTAACTGTAATGTGAGGATAGGGATGCTTCTGAGCTGCCTATCTGATCAGGAAATACAGGTGTGAAGGCACTAAATGCCTACAGAAATGCAGACGAGCTACAAAACTGGGATATGCAGCATGGTGAAGGAAGGGATTTATGAAGACTGCTAAAGAATGTGCTGAAATTCCTCCCGGTAAAGTAACATTTCCATTGAAGTATCTTTAGCTGAGAAATATGCAAGCACACAAAATGTGTACTTGTCATTCTTACAAAGTAGTTGGCTTCCAAAAGTTTAATTTCTGAACAGCTGTTGAATGTCAGAAGGACTTTCACTCTTTCGGTGCAAATCGCCGTAATAAAATCCTTTTTAGCTTCACACCCTTCAGAGCTGCAGTCACTGTGTCACTTGAAATGGGATCTTTCTCATGTACGTCACTGCCATTGAATCGTGGCTAAGTTAGACCTGGTATTCCCTTGGTGTGGATTTATCCAAAGACCAGACCCAGGTTTAAAAGAAAACAAACCCCAACAAAACTGTAGTAACGTCGTTTGTGATTGATGTGATGTGAACATGGTCGCATTTCCTGCCTAGAATGTAAACCCCATATGTAAACCTGGCAATAAATCGTGTCTAAACTTGTTCTGCTTTAAATCTGCCTCTGTCTTAAAAACGAGTGTGCATTTGCTATCTTTATTGATCAGCGTGCTGCACTGCTCTGCACTAATAAATTAATTTCTTAATTCATGTAGCCCTATGGCCACAAACGTATTGTTAAACTAGCTAAGAGTCTGCAATGAGCAGTGCAAATAATCTGTTTGGTTAAAGTGTGTTCGCTGTACTTTGAAACTGGCTTCTAAAGATATTGAATGTTTCCATCAACTTGGTAATTCTTATAACCAGCTTCTGCAATATAAAAGATACTAAAATGGTGCTAAATGTAGAAGTGTGTATAACTATATAGTTATTTTAAAAGTACGTATATGTATTTGCACTCTGAAGAATCTTCTCTCTGGCCTTGCGGTTGAGGCACAGGACAAGTCTGGTTTTTATTACTGAAGGTAACAAAGGAATTCAGGCATACAGACAAAAGCTGTTAATCAAACTAATGTTAACGCGTTGTATCAACATCTTCACGCGAAGGAGATCTTTAGGATGAAGAAAGTATTTTAAACAAATACCTTGTCATTCCCTGCAACATCATCGGGTTTGGTTTAGAGGGTTCGTGAAGGTCTGTTGCGTAGTCAAAGCCATAAATGGAATGAAAGGAGGTTGCCACGAACAAAGGATTGATAAGTTGTTGAAAATTAATTTTGAGGAAAATGTCTGAAATGTTTTGCAGAGGTGAATCTGGTGCCGGGAAGACTGAAAACACTAAGAAGGTTATTCAGTACCTTGCTCATGTTGCTTCCTCCCATAAAGGAAGAAAGGACCATAATATTCCTGTAAGTTGAGATATCTTCTCATTTGTTTATTGCTCTTTTTGAAAAGGACAACTTTTGCATTAAAAAACCCACAACTTTTTTATTAAAGCTAAGCTGTCATATAATCCACATAACTTTGTCTCAACCGTTATTTTCTCTTTAGTAGCTGCTGAGATGTGCAGTTACATCAAAATTTCCAGTTAATGTTCACTGTTTAACTTATGTTGTGAAATTCAAGGCTTTATGCAAACATTGTAACTAGAAACAGTATCAGAGTTTTCTGATGCTGTAAACCCCAGTTTTCAAAAAATTTAATTAACTTGGGCAATTCTTAGTGAATTTAGTTCCCAGTAGATGCAGTTTTCAGTGCTGTATTTGTGAGTGAGCTTTCTGTTCTTTAAAAATTAACTTGTAGATTGGAAAAATCATCAAGCTTAAAAACTGCTGTAGACTTGCTCTACCTAAAAATCAGCAGCTAAAAACAAGCTCAGATTTTATAACACTACAGCTAAGGTGTATACATTTTTATGTCAGAGAATGCAGGTTTTGTGGGAACTTGTCGCTACCTCTGATTGATTTATGTAAACTTTCTTCAGATTCACTCCCAGATTTCAGAATTTGCACTGAATTTTTAGCGGTTCTTTGCTTTAAAAAAATATGAATGGGTTTGAATATTTGTTGCTTTGAGCACTTTGATCTCTTTGCAGTGGAGTGTTAGTGCAGCTTTGCCATGAGCAAGTTGCTTCCTCCGACCGATACTGCCTTACGCCTGCTTTTCTCCAGGAGCACCATAGGTTGGAAGCTTTCAACCTGTGTCGTCTGACGTAGCAGCAACAATTTCTGTAATTTCTAGTGTATGGCACTTAGCATTAAAAAATTCTTGAATGCGTCAAGACTCAAACTCCTGGAAAAACGAGAGACGACTTTTGACCAATCTGTGAAGAGGAAAAAAAAAAGGCAAGCAAGGATTTGCAGTGGGAGACAGGAAAAGGTTGCTCTCTGGGTAGATTTGGAGAAACCTAGTTAAGCTGGAAAAATGAGAGACAACTTTTGACCAGTCTGTGAAGAAAAAAAAAAGACAAGCAAGGATTTGCAGTGGGAGACAGGAAAAGGTTGCTCTCTGGGTAGATTTGGAGAAACCTAGTTAAGTATATGGGGAAACTTGAATCTTTGCTCTAATCGAGAGCAAATAACATGACCTTGAGTGTTGACGCTTATTCAAACTGTTGCTGGTTTATCACACAGAAAAGGTCAAAATGAGTCTTTGTATAAGTATTTATTGTGCAGTCTGGTTGTGTCACAGGTTGTGTCCACACCAGCTCCAGGCCTTGGAAGGAAGTTTCCTGTGACTGGAGTGGCAGCAGTATGTGGTGTGTGTTCATGGCACTGTCCTGTGTTGGGAGGGTACGTGGCTCAGGGGAGTGCTATTTAGAGCCTCATCCATCAGAATTGGTTTTCTGAGTACGTTTTGATTTATGAATATTGGCTTTACTGCTGTGCAGCTTTGAACAAAACTAGCTTTTTTAAAAATAACTTCTAGAGGAGTGAAATTGCCTACAGCTTTTTAAGGGAGAAGGGAATTATGCAGAGAAGGGAATTGTGCAGGGTTTGTACCAAGTACTTCTAAATAGCTATTGGCAATTTGCAATGCCTCAGGTTGAAAGAGACTTCTGGAAGCTTCTTGTCCAGCCTCTGTTCAAAGTGTGCCTACCTTCAATGTTAGATTACGCTGCCCAAGACCTTGTAAAGCTGGGTTTTGAAATCTTAAGGGATGGAGACTATGCAACCTCTCTCCAATCCTGTTCCAGTGCTTAACCCCCCAAAGCCCTGGTTTTGGTTGTTTAAAAGTGCTCTGTGTTTGTCTGGCCTTTCTCACACTGTGTTTCCATGAGCACTTTGTGCCAGTGCCTCTGCTGAAGGAAGGAGCCCTTCTTGAGCTTTGTCAACGTAACGGTTCCTGTGGCCGCTCACTGGGCTTGGAGACTGGTGCAGGCTCAAACTGGTGTTCTTCAAGTCCATCTGGCTTTAAACAAAACAAGTTTACTTTGGTTTTTTTATTGCATGACTGCATAACTGGTATGAAGTAGAGGCACAGAAAAGAAAGAGGAAATCTGAAGTGAAAAATGTCAGTGAAGGGAAGGAGGAGTTCTTTTTAGCACAGTGTTGGCTAATTCCATTCGATTGCTGGTTGAACTGCAATTCTTTGCTTACTGGTGTGATCAGATGGGATGGTGGTGTTCATCTCAAAAGAGTTTTGGAGATGGTTGTTGTGATCAGCTGCCTCATGAACCATTGGTGACTGCCATGATGAAGACTGGAAAAGTTTTCATTCTTTGTAAAACGTAGGTTAGGCACAGCAAAAAGAACAGGGTAGAGTCTTGAATAAAAGTTTGATACTCAGATTGTGCTTTTCAACCAACGCAGTGCCACAGTAAGCACTGAATTAAAAATGTTTATGAAAAATGCAGAATGCAAAAAAAAAAGCCAAAGACAGTTTTGAAAATACGAGTGAGTCTTCCTTGTTCTGCAACAATTCATTTTTACTTTATATATTGCAAACCAAGAATGTCTAACCCATGCACATAACACTCAAACGTTAGGAAGTGTCAGAATTGGGTTATATGTGCAGCCCTAATTTGTTCCTGTTTACATACACGTCAGAGAGCTGGTGGTGAGCCGTGGTATCCATCTGTACAACCTGTGCATTGTCCTGTGTCTTGTTAAATAGACTGCTAGTCACAGATTTATTTTTAACCATCTTCTTACAAATAATTATTGGTTACAGGCATTTTACTGAGGCTGGTCTGAATGCTGCATGGATTTTTTTTTTTTATGTAGCGATTTGCACACTGACGAATGAATAATTGTCTTCCCAACACCGCTCTGAAGCCTAGGGTTAACGGTGTCTGTTTTGTCTGACAAAGCGCTGTAAAAGTATTACAGATAAATGTAGCTCCTGGTTTGACCCCTCGGGCATGGCCAGCCCAGCACTGATGTTCTGCCATGCCACAGGCACTCACCAAGTGCGTTCTTCAGCGGCACTGGTTGTGAAACGCTCGGCGTATGCGAGGAGCATCACGTAGGAGCTCTACTTATCCCTTGGACGTCCTCATCACGTTTGTCACTCAGCTGCTTGTCCAGGAGACTTTTCTTTCCCCACAGCCCTCTTTCCTAACAGCTCGTGGCCATGCACCTGCGGGGAGTCCTAGGTAGCCTTTGGCACGTCACCCTCTGAGAGGGGTGCTGTGGGAAATGGAGTCAGTAACACATTGTAACCCAGAGGTGGAATTCCAGCGCTGAACAACCCTAATACTAGCAATTCCTCATTTTTGAGTGTTTCAATCTGTAGCCACACTGTCTCATTTCCTGTTAAATCCCCAAGAATGTTAGAGGTACTGGCTTGGGCACTGTGCTAGGAAGTGTGGGTAGGTGTTGGTGGTGAAAGTGTAGAAGAGAAGCTTTAAGGATTGTGGGACTTGGCAGAGCAAGGTGAGACTAAGGTTGTCCCTTAAATTAGAAAAAGAGAGACTGGGCTTTCTAGAACCAAGTGATGGAGGGGAGGAAGAAGGGCTCAGCAGTGAGCTATGAACACAGACTCATCTGCAGACTGGAGGTGGGGTGGAAGGGAGCCTGAATCCTCGTCCGTGGCCTGCATGGTTGAGAGTCAGAGCTGACACACGTACAGTCCTGGCAGGTGTGTAGCAAGGGAGGGGAGGGAAGATCTGTTGTTAATAACTGAAAGCTTGAGCTTAGCATCCAACAGATTTGAGCTTTAAGAGTCTGGGAGGAGTGGAGTGGTAGTGTTAAGAACTTTCCCAGTAAATGTTAATATTTTGCCTGCACTGAGCAGATTGTGGTTTATTCAGCTATTAACCGTGCTGTGCATGGGCCAGCTTTATGAAGGCAACCATTGTGCTATAGCTTGGGCATCTCAGACAAAAGGTGACCCACACTGGTGTCTGTTGGTCTGGTCAGCTGTCACATGCTCCTAGGCCACACATAGGAGCCTCCGTCACCTTCGCTTATTCTTCTATAGGCTCAGCAGGTGTGGAGAAAAGGATGTGTAGAATAAAGGAGAGGAAGAGAACAAGGACAGGTAACTGGTGAGCGCGAGGAGAAGGCTGGTGTGTCTAGAGGGGGTTTTGGACAAATTAAGCAAGGAGGGTAGGGAGGAAAGGAGACTTCTAAACTGCTTAGCTTTGGCTCATCGCTCCCCTATGCACTACATGAGACGAGAGAGACACCAGAATGAAGTCATGTTGTTAATGCATATGTTAGAGCTGCTTTAACATGGTTAAGTAGTGAGTTTTAATTCTGGCTCCTGGGTTCTGCTTTAGTTTAAAAATGTTGTGGTTTTGGATGGGGAGGGAAGTCAGTGCAAAATATGGAAATAATTTTTTTTTTTTAATTGCATACATGGCTTTCCAACAGAAGGAAAAGTGCTGGTTGTCACTTCATGCCCAGGGACTGCCGTGAACATGCATGCTCTACAGACTGCATGAGGCTGGAGGACGCTCTCAGCTGTACCTGTAGACTCTAAACATATCGGGACCCTGCTCATGGTCAAATACATGAAATCAGCAGATGTTTCCAGTCACAGCAGTGTGCTAAGGAGCTCTATAACTGCATCCATCCACCGCTGCTGTTTCACTTCCAGTCATCCTGTACAATGTGCCTCTGGTTCACATGAACCAAAATTACATCTTTGATCACTTCCCCTCTCCCCAAAGCTTTCCCACCCCAAACGCCCTCAGTTGTCACTAAAATTTAAGGTTCAGAAATAGAAACATAAGTCATTAGGTTGGAAAAGAATTACTGGTTCTGGTGCTTTCAGGTTAATGATGGTTTTCAGTGACTGCATTTGCCTTTGTAGCTGAAATACTAAATTGCTTAATCTGTTTCATTAATTTCAAAAGAAACATAATTGGTTTTGAGGTACAGGATCTTGGGTAGGCTTGCTCAGACTGAAGCTCCCCTTAGTGGGGATTTCCCAGATGAGCTTTAACTGCCCTAATTTAAACACAGGAGTTAAATGTGTCTCTGATTATGTTCCCTTTTGTTTCTGAGGCCTGAAATGGGCACCCTGAGAGAGCAGTTCGTCTGCTCTGAAGATAAGCAAAGGAAACAAAATGCCTGTAGGTTCCTAGGTGTACCTGTCCTCCAGTGACTGCAGCAGGAGTGGTGGTTTCATACTGAAACAGTAACATTTTTTTTTAGGTGCCTGAGTTGTTTTCTGAGCAGATTTGATGCAGCTTTGCAAAATTCCCATCACTTAACTGAATAAACCAAACCTTTGCCAGCTGCTTTACAGACTTCTCTCAATCTGATTTTCTGCACTAAACCAGTGCTGGTTGTTTAAAATGATAGACATAAACGGAGGCCATGAGCATCTGGCTTGGTATGAAAGTCTCTTGATGTGTGCGTTTCACCACAGTATTTTCCCCCTATGCTCTGATGTGAAGCTCAAGATTATTGATCTTGCAGACTGAGCCAAGGAAGGAATGGAATCAAAAATTTCTGCAGAAACTGTCCAATTTGAATTTTGAGGGAGTTTTTATTTCATTTTATTTTATTACTTTCATGGTCTGTTTACCCTTCTTCTTGGCAAAATTTGAAGGTCTTCTGGTTTCTTAAAATTTTGCTCCTTCTTATGCGAATGGTAGGTCTTGAAAAAAAGAAACAAAGCGTTTGTCTCAATTGTAGGTTTACATTTCTGAAATACTTGAAGTACGGTGCAGAACCAAAACCCTAGACTCCTTAAGACTCATGCTTTTCCTCTTGGTTCTTTCATGACCTTTTTGAAGAAGAACGATCATGTTATCCATACAAACGCACCTTGCAGTGACTGTGGCTGTACAGAAAGTTACTTGGTGGTGTGGGCTTACTTTTTTGGTTTTGTTCAGCAAAGCTGTGGAAGGCAGTGCACAACTGACTAAACTATTGCCCTTTCTCCTTGCTGCTCAAGGTCCGTCTGTCATCATGTGTTGTATTTGGAATTAGTGCTTTGTATAAACACAGGTTTTAATATTTTGCATATGCAATGACAAGCGAATAACTTCTTTTCTAAAATTAGTTTAAACCATTTCTATGAAGTGAGTATATAGTTAAACTAAACCTACTGACATGAGTAATGTGGGATGTAACTTGCAGCTGGAATGCTTGCTTGCTAACATTTGCATTTGTTTGTTTGCAATGAACAGCCCGAATCACCTAAACCCGTGAAACATCAGGCAAGTGTTTTTCTTTATGCTTTTAAAGTTATGTAGGTGAACTGATTATATATTCTTCTATTTTCTGTCAATTTGTATTTGTAACATGTGGGAAATCTTGTAGAGTTTTACACGTAATAGTAAACTCTGTAAATGTTTAATTGGCTTTGAGAGAGTGGACTAGTGAAGAGCTTACGAGTTCCTCAGCATTGCAAAGCACTTCTCACCATGTCGAAGTGGTGTTCCTGTGTCCTGAAGCAGAAGGTTCCCCCTCTCGAGCTGACCCTCTCCAGTGTGCTGTGGCTATACTGGGTTCATGTGCTACTGAGAGACTGTAGGACGCTTTTTAAATAATAATCAAAGTACTAAATAAAAGAGATTAATGGAAGTTACAAAAATTTGTGATTAACATACTGTTTGGTCTGAATATTTCTATAGCTTCTCAGGTAACCTGATAAAGTCTTTGATTTCAAGGGTGAAAGGCTTGGCATAACCCATCACCTTCTGAAATCAAGTGTTTCCCCTGACTCTCTAGGATAAGTGGTGTGAGCGACGTGGTGTCTGTTCAGTGTTGCTGCCTGAACTGATGTTTGAGCTTCAGCCGCTCTTACTGCCCAGGTTGGCCAGAGCTGCCACGCACATAACGCTGCCCGTTACCCACTCCCCGCATCCCCCTCTACCCCTGGGCAGCAGTCGGTCTGTTCTAGCCCAGCTCCTCGTACGAGAGCAGGAGTTGCAGTCCCAGCGCTGTGGTGAAGGAGCGTAAAGAGAAGGGTTAGGTGGAAGTTGACGGTAAGACTGTGGAAAGAGTTGAAAAATTACTGCCACGTGTTATGCAAGATAAATGCTCTACTCTAACCTGAGGTGGTAAGTGATGCCTTTTTGTCTTGGGCATGAGCTTTTAAATAAAGAAAAAGCTTTGCAACAGCTCCAACTTGGTGTAACCAAGGCTTGATAACTGAAGAAGCTCCCATGGGTTAGTTTAGGTGATTATATTCTTCCCCTTACATTTTTCTGAAAGCTGACTGTAGTGCAATTTAAACTGTAGTGGAGAGGAAAATAATAAAAGAAACTTCAAGTTTGGTCTGGTATATTGGAAGCAAAAACATATCACATGGACAGCTGTGATGCCTTTGCTGGTGTGTGGTAACTTCTTAAACCTCTGTAACCCAATCATGTGTCTGAGCCCACTGTCTCATTTTCAGAAGTTACAGACATTCTTAGTATTCGACCTAATCCTCCCTCCTTGCAAACCTCAGTCAGTTCTAAGGGTTTTCATTAAAATATTTCTCTGTTCCAAAAATAGATGGAGCAGTGTTTAGTTTAACCCTCCTTTTGCTTAGAGTTAGGATGTCGGTGTTGAAATAATAAACCATTTGTTGAGAAACACTTTAAATGTATCAGCAGAAATGTGCTAATCCAGAAGTGTTTATACTGCATAAATCATAATCATTAACATTTCTGTTTCAATGTCATTTTGAACTACAGAGTGGATCCCTGTTGTATGTGAGTAGCGTGTAGTTGTCCTTGCCTCACCCAGGCTTCACAACAAACTGAATCGCTGGGATGCTGATTTTTCTGAAACTGAGACAATAACCTCTCCTTATCTTAATGTTGCCCTGCATGAAATATTGCATGACTTCACTTTTTCCACAGTACTGTGATACTGCTTTTTCCAAGTTCTGTTTAGATGCCTACACAGGAGATATGCCTATAGCCCAAACCTACACTCTTT
>NW_010166888.1:44531-53303 GCF_000695765.1 Mesitornis unicolor
GAACACTTCTGAACAAAAGCATTGGTTTTTGGCTGCAAAGCAGTCCATCTGAAAATGAAAACTACTCAATCAGAAGCAGTTTAGCATAGTGTGGGAGATTTGCTGTTTCTTAGCAGGGGCTACAAGAAGTCTACTTGTGAGTGCAAACCACAGAGGCTGGCTGGGCTGCGATCACTCTGTTCATTCTCACGATTGTCACCCACACGTGAGGACACAACTGAATGTTTTCTTCAAATCCACAGAAACAATTGTCAAAATGAGCTGCTAAGAACTAACAAGTGCATTCAGTTGGAGAATTTGAGTAAACTTCCTTTATGATGCATTGCAGAATTCTTCCACACAAAGCCAAATTAAGGCTGTGGTACACGGCAGCACTGTAAAGCATGGACCGAGTGTGCCTGCAGTGTGATGCTTTCGAGTGGCACAGTATGGTCTGCGGAGGAGTCAAATTTTGAAGCTGGTGTGCTTTTCTTTTCCAGAATAGCTGGAATTTGAAATGTAAGCTGTGACATGCTTGCTGCGTTTAATATACGTAATGTGGTTTATTTCAAGCTGTGTGCAGCGTGGTAAGCAAGCTTCTCATTTTTGTACTTGGTGTCTTAGCAGGAGCTGTCAGCGTGGTTGGGAAAGGGGAGCGGGAGGAAGGGCATGAGCGGATGCTTTCCCACTCTGATGCATTTACATGGGAAACTTTTAGAATATAACTTACAGGCAAGCATATAGTGGTTATAACAGGGGTCAAGTTTTTTTCCAATTGGGATTTTTTTGCCAATTTAAAAGTGAGGAAAAGAAGTGAGTTCTCTTGATAACTATAATGTTGGCAGGCCTAACCCATAGTGCACAGGCACTGTGGCCTGAGTAGTGTTAGTGTGCTCTGGGCTAAGTCTCGCACGTTTATGTTGTCTTTAGTTACCTCAAAATTCAGAGAATATCTAGTCCCAAAGGGAATATATTTGGAAGTAAACAAGTTTTGCACAGAAAACTTGAGGTCACATTAAAGAACAAGCAGCCATTAGTTTCCAGAAGGACTTGAAATACTTGTCAATATACAAATAAAAGCCTCTTTCAGGTGTTAAGTTGTGAATTTTAAAAATTCCCGTGTAAGAACCGGCCTCATGTGAAAGCATTAAGAGACTTACATTTCCTATTATTTGATGCTCAGTCTGGCGGCTTTATTCATCTATGCTATAAATAATTGGAAAAAGCAGGTTTATGAATACAAACGTCAGGTTTTGAGGCTACATTCCAGACAGCTCCACTATTTTTGTTTTAAACCCATCCTTCACAGCAGGAAGGCAGTATCGTTTTTTCCCATGTACATACCTGCCTCCTGGGCTCATGGAAGCAGCACAGACTTTTTTTGTTACCAGACCTCCTCACGGACAGCAATTGTAACATCTGTTTTGCAGTTTCCTAGATAAGCACTTTGGTTTCTACATCCATTGGCTTGAATATCAAGAAACGTTTTAAAAAACGCCGTTAAACATACTGAGCAATGTTAGCTGAATTGAGCAGTTGGAGAATGATCTTTGTATTTGGCGTTGCCCAGTTCCCATTACGCCGCTCTGGCATCCTTCGCAGGTGTGTGAAGGTCAGAGATGTCGCAATGATATCAACGTCTGACTGCTTGAAAGTGAGTGTTCTGCTGATTTGAGAGCAAGTTCAAAAAGGGGTATTCCAAAGTAGCTATATTGTCATAATTTACATAATTGGTATAATTTAAGAATAAACTTGCACTAATGTCTTAAAAGAGTTAAATTACTTTTTCTTCTTAAGCACTCAAAGTCTGTGCCGAATTTCATTAGCCCAAAATGTGAATTTTCTTTTCGATGTTCAATTATTTTTAACATTCATTAAGTCCTATTTGGTCACTGCTCTGTGTGTGTGTGTGTATGTGTATGTATTTAAAACAAACCAACAAAAACCAGCCAAAAAAACCCAAAGCACATTCTTCACTGGATGTTGGAGACTATCAGCGGATTTAGAAGTGAGGGGGGAAGGTGATTACCCCCTTCTGAAGGTGGCCTCACTGCCACAACCTGGGTAAAATGACTGTCAGGAAGAAGCAGAATAGAAGAACCCTTAATCATGTGCACTGCACTTATGTCTCTCTATTTCTCTGTTTGTGTGGTTTTTAGGGGGAGCTGGAGCGTCAGCTTCTTCAGGCAAATCCCATTCTGGAATCCTTTGGGAATGCAAAGACAGTGAAAAATGACAACTCCTCCCGCTTTGTGAGTTACTCCTTTTCTCTTTAGGATCTGTGAAACAGGATTATTGTTTACGGAGAAATTCCCTTCTTAGGGATTGATCTAATTAGTGTCAGAAGCTTTCTTTGTTCTCTTTCCTCCATGAATTCAGGTTCTCCTGCAGTGCTTTCTGTATTGTGTTGGGGTCACTGAAGATGCATCCTCACTGGCTCTTGACCAAACTTGCTTTAGTTTTATCCAGTTTCTAACTTCAACCATCCTTGAACTGACAGTGGCGTTCATAGTATAACAAATATAACTATGCTGTAGGGCTAACCTGTGCCTTGTGTGCACAAATTTACTGCTGAACCACTATAAAGTATGAAGGAGTATGGCAGAAACGTGGAATTTGGCTAAATATGTAGCCTTCTTCTCAATAGCTGAGTTTATCAGTTGGTTGGTTTAGAGACAACATCCTCAATTTTTAACAAAACACAAAACTTGCCTATAAAAACCTCTCTGATTTCCATGCCCTTCTGTCTGACTGCTTTACTGGAGGAAAGCCAAAAAGACAACATGACTTATTCAAGGTGTTGGGTGCTCTTGGGCTGGTTGATGTTTTGTCACCTTCTGCCTCACATGCTGTTTCGGTGGCAGAATAACCACTTTTGATGTGTTGCATTGTTTTAAAAGTAGCGTTGGAACTCAGGGTGATTGGCTCTTCACCACTTCTTAAAACTTCATTTCCTTTGAAGGAAAAAAAAAAAGAAAGATGGCATCTCCTATTTCAGGGGAAAGATGTTTTTAGTACAACTTTAAAGCTGTATAGGAGGTATTAAATCTTCTTGCTTGTGAGAATGAAACTAGAATTTACAGAACAAATGAAAGATTTCTTGGCTGCCTTGATGTTTCAACAGTTCCTTGAATTTATAATGTATGAGCTCTGCTCCAGTGATAAGGACCCTGGAAAACTGTATGACTAAGACTCTTAGTGCTTTCAATCACAAAGGGAGAGCAGAGTACTGTAGAAACTCAACTTTGATACTTTTATAGCCACATTATTTACAGCATTGCTTGATGCTTAGATATGTTGGGTATAGGATTCATAATATCAACAAGTTTCACTGCACAAGAACTCTTTGTTACACATCTTGAATTCATCAAAGCTTGTACTAAGTTAATGAAGATACTTTTTTTTTTCCTAAAAGATGTTAGCATCTGGTTTGTGTTATATTGAAGCCTGCATTGCCATCGTGAACTTAATCGCTCAGATAGCTCCAGCTCTATTTTTATAAAAGAGCAAGGATAATGCACTCCAGATGGTGTCATCTCATGCAGAAAAAATAATCTTTAGTAACAACCATTTTAAAACCTGACTTTAAAAATACATATCCATCCCTAAAGTGAGAAGTGCTGTTGTTCAGCCTGTACAGGCTTGACAGTCTGCACTGTACAGCATAGGGATGCCAGCGTGTCCTCTACGTGTTGGTAGTACCAGACAGGATGGAAATAAGGCTACTGTCAAATCAATTTTTTTTCTTTTTTTCTTCTACCAAAGGCAGCCTTCTCCTGTGTTTCAGGAGCTCCAGTCTCTAGTTTGCAGTGGATGGGAGAGTGGGCTTGTTGGGTTCACATGGCAGAACTAAACGCTTCTTCTGATGTGGTTTGTACAGAGCTGTGCACTGAGTTCTGTAATGATTAAATGTGTTAAACAGAATTCAGTTGTTAGATGACTACCACTACAGCCACTAACTGATAAAGATTTCATAGCATGATTTGCCCAGTGCTAGTTAAAAGGATGTGTTAATATTTTGCTTTTAAGATGATGAACTAGATAAGTGACCCCTCTAGTACAGACTTCAGTGATAACTGGACTTTGAAGCAGGGAGTGTCTGGGTCCCCTCTTCTGATGTGTCAGCTCGTTTAATGACTGCATTTCCTCTCAATTATTTTTATTCATGAAACTGGTAACGTGACAGCAGAAATTAGTTAAATTTTAAGAGTGAAACAGAGTAAAGTGGTTCTGAATTACGTGAGAAAAAGCCACTGACTAGACCTTATGTAATGGTTCGTGTTTGTTTCCACTGTAACATGACAGATCCAAGCTGTGTCATTCTCAGAAGGATCTGTGGTACCTGTACTGGGTACAGAGTTGTCAGCTGCCATTCTTGACATGCTAGTGCTGACACATGCGTGTTATATCTAGTCTGTTGGCTGAATTTCAGTAAAACATCCGTTCATTCTTTGTGACAATTATAAATATAGCTTTCTGGGTTCATTACTGAGCAAGAACTATAAATGCTTCAGTTGCAAGCTGAGCTTAGCGTGCTGTTTCTTCATCCTCAGAAACCTGAGTTCAAGTGCTGGTCCCTGACAGGGCATGCATGAAAACAAGCCTTGTTCCTTGACACGGTCATTTTAGTGCCGCTGGCTTTCTAACCAAACTGTGGATTAAGCAGTAGAGTGTAACCACAGAAGCTAATTTAAAGTATTTCACCAGTTTTCTCATAACTTGGAGAAGTCACTTTAAGTTGAAGATGTACAACTGCAGTCATGGAGCAGTTGCTTTGCTCTGAGATGAGGTCAAGATGGGGCTGGTAGGTCTGGTGTGGCTGGGGAGAGGAACCTAGCTAGTCTTGTGCACACAAATCTTTTTGACATGAATGGGCTTTATTAGGGAAGTTGAGGAAAAGGGTAGGGTGTTCTGGTAAGAAGTTGCAATAACTGCACTGATTGCAGCACCTTACAGAATCATAGAATGGTTTTGGTTGGAAAAGACCTCCTAGATCGAGTCCAACCATTGACCCAGCACTACTAAGTGCACCACTAGACCATGTTCCTAAGCATGACATCTCCTTGTCTTTTAAACACCTCCAGGGATGGTGGCTCCACCACCTCCCTGGGCAGCCTGTTCCAGTGCTTGACAACCCTTAGAGTAAAGAAATTTCTCCTCATATCCAACGTAAACCTCCCCTGGTGCAACTTGAGGCTATTTCCCCTTGTCCTGTCACTTGCTACCAGGGAGAAGAGACTGACTCTCACCTCGCTACAACCTCCTTTCAGGGAGTTGTAGAGAGTGATAAGGTCTCCCCTCAGTCTCCCCTTCTCCAGACTAAACAACCCCAGCTCCCCCAGCTGCTCCCCATCATTTGTGTGTGAACCGCTTCTCATAATTCTTGTGCTCCAGACCCTTCACCAGCTTTGTTGCCCTTCTCTGGACTTGCTCTGGCATCCCAATGCCCAAAACTGAACATATGATTTGAGGTGCAGCCTCAAAGTGCCGAGTGCAAGGGAAGGTGTAGATCTGCAGCATGGCAATATACCCCAGAAATACTTACTAGATGGAGCCATTGCTGGAATGTCTGTTCTACAAGCTTGTAGAGTAGAATATTTAATCTGACAGTTGATAATACAGCCCCTGAGCTGAATGGATCTGCCAAACAGAAATCGGATACCGATTGTAAAAGCACTTTCAGAAGGCCTCTGCAGAAGTCATTGGTAGGTGGCTTTTTGCAGGCACCGCCAAAAGAAGCGTTCAGGCAAACTGCTGTGATGCTCCCTGATCTCTGAAACCTGTTTGTATGTGGATACAAGACCGCAGAAATTGTCTGTGATGGAAGTGGAGAGGCCAGTGCAGTCACTGGGTTATTTCCATTGGGTTCTTCACATGTTTGCAACCAGGGGAATACCGAACAGTTTCACCAGCACCAGCTTGAAATACAATGGTGGTGGTGTTAAAATGGTCCAGCTCCAAGCCAGAGTCTGTTGTCCTGTTGGGAATGTTTGTAGCCAAGTGACAAATCAGATTGCGGAAAGCTTCACTTTCAGAAAATTTTACCAATTCTTTAATCTCTAGACTGTGTGTGTGTGCAGTGTAACGTACACCATGGAAGTGACGGCTGAGCGCACTGAAGGGCAAAGATTTCATTTGCCTTTGTGTGAAGTGCTTCTTATATGAATGCAAGTAGGATTGTGGTTTTGTACAAACAGCATTGTTGTCTTGATTAAAAAAAATCAGTAATTACAAAAAGTTTCTTTTCCTTGCAGGGCAAGTTCATTAGGATTAACTTTGATGTTACTGGTTATATCGTTGGGGCCAACATTGAGACGTGTATCCTACTTCATGCCACGTCATTGTAAAATGCAAGTTTCCCGATTTTTGTTTTGCTTTTAACCCTACAATTCATTGGAATGCAGTAAAAGGTTACCACGTTTCTACATTCCTTCAACATCCATCTCTTCCTTTGTTTCAAAACAGCTGATCAAATATCCCAAAGTCAGTGTGCTTCCTTGTCCTTAGAAATCAGATACCCCGAAAATCAGCACTCTGAAATCTGCTGGATTTTCAGGCTAGCCTTAAAAACCAGGATCTGTTAAACAGGGAGAGCCTTTAAAGTGTGCTTGCTCTTTTTGGTTTTTTTTCTGGGAAAAAACCCTGCCTTCCTAATCAGAAGCTGAGCTACCAAATTGTGCCAAAAGCTTGGTTTGGCTCTCATTGACACTGCAGAAGCAGCTCTCTGTCTGGAAAGAGGTGATGCTCATTATGAAGCGATAGAGCTGGGAGTGCTGGAACACCTTCTGTTCTCTTCGGTCTTCCAGATACCTGTTCAATAATAAGACATACTAGCAATTAATACTGAAGCCTAACTCAGTTTTAGCTTTAAGGTTCTTTTATATTTAGGATTGCCTAAGAACAAGTAAAAATATTTGTACTGAAATCCCTTCTAAAGTTGTTTTCTTTATACTAAAAAGAATGTGTGTAATTTTTTCTCAGTCTGTTTAGGCTGGTTTCTGGGGTAGTAGCAATAGGGCAGTCATGAAATTATGAAATCGGAAGTCTTGGTAAACAGTGTCATGTGAGTATTAATCATAAATGATGCTGCCGTTAAGCTTTCATTCTGTTGCTGTGAGTTAAACTGCTTAATTTTAAATGCAATGAATGTTTGGAGCTGTCACAAAATATTTCTCAATAGGGCTAGGAAAGATCTATAGTTAAGCAAACTATGCTTTCCTGATAAATGATGGTTTTCATTTGGCGCAGCACAGGAATGAAGGCAGGTTTTGCTTTTCTGAAAGTTCACATGAATTGTTTTGCCTAGAGCTTTGTGTAAACAGGAGGGCTTAAATTGTAGGAGTTTTTTCCTCGCCATAAGAACTCACCCTTGCTTGTAACCTGTGTCACTTCAAATGCTTGTCCCATACTTGTTTTACAGTATGGAATATCAAGAAATAAAAACTTAAATAACTACAGCTTATGGCGGCTTATTAGACATGATCTGCTGTACAAATTGAATTTTGAAGCTGTTTAAAGGCAGTGAAGATTGTACGTAAAAATGCAGTGCTTGAGAAAAATGACAAACGCACTTCGGATAAAGTACTTCTGAGTTCAGCTGCTACTGGGTTTTTGGTACTAAGAGTCAGCTATGAATTAAATGTGGGCTTCTACCTGTCTGAATTTGAAATCTCATTTAAAGTTACTGGAAGTTCGTAATGGACATAGTCCTGTCATTGCTATTGAAGTTCTGTTTGGTCTTAAATTAATTGTGTAGCTAACTTCGAAAGTTTTGTTTGCACTGGACGTTTTTAACCAGAAAGTGTAGAAGATCCTTGACTAGTTCTAATCAGACTTGTTGGAAAAGTCTCGTGCTGTTCGTCAGGCTAAAGACGAGCGGACATTTCATATCTTCTATCAACTCCTGGCTGGAGCAGGAGAGCACCTCAAGTGTAAGTTGAGAATCTCGCTTTGTAAACCTGTTGCCTCTGCATGCCGTGTTTGTTATTTGTGTTAGTGCAGTCACGCTTGAGCTGTTCTTTGGTCTTGAAACAGTGAGGCTTAAAACAAGAATGAAAAGCCAGGCAGCTTTGTTTTGAAATAACTTCTGTGTTTTATCAAGTACACTGTCAAGCAACTGTGGCATGTCAAGCAAACGGCTCCTACGTGACCAAGTCCAGTTTGGGCAGCCTCTGACTGGGAATCACTGGATTCAAACTGCAGCGCTCCCAGCTGATAAATGACAAACCCAGTCGGCAGTGACAGCCGTATCTGTTCTGGACCATGCCTTCAAACTGGGTAGAAAAGCAGCCATTTTACCAAAACTTAATGAAACCTTGTGGCTTTCTTCAGCCATTGCCATGCTGTGTTGGTTATCTTCTTTTTTTTTCTTTTTTCTTTTTTTCTCTCCTTGACAACTGGGAGTATCTGCTAGGGTGTGATAAGTGAAACTATATGAAGGTACAGACTTCAGAGAGTTGAGCCGCTCCTTCTCCTCCCATATTAGATGAACTGGCATTTAGCTTCCTTGATGTAGTTGTCATCAATGCCTAACTCCATTTCTGCTCTTTTCTGTACCTTACAGTAAATATACTTCTTTTAGGATATTCCAGATAGGGATTTGAGATTATGCTAGTTCTGAGTCGGGTAATGTGCACAGGCTTAATGCATTAAGAGCTAATGTAGGCTGCTGCAGAGAGAGATTCTGGGAATCTGACTTCAGCTTCTAAGGTACGCTCATATTTTTAGAGTTTCAGAAGCTGCTTGTAATGGCTTTTTTCCCCATTTTTAGAACTTATTTTTTATAACACAATT
>NW_010166888.1:53334-68607 GCF_000695765.1 Mesitornis unicolor
AGGAACTGATTTAATACAGCATAGTTTGCGCATTTAGTGAGAACAGAGGACAAGTGGGTGTGAACAGCGTTCCTCTAGCTTATTTTTCTGTCTCTTCCGCTTCCCTCCAATACAGCTGACTTGCTGCTTGAAGGATTTAACAATTACAGATTTCTATCTAATGGCTACATCCCCATCCCTGGGCAACAAGACAAGGATAACTTTCAGGAGACTATGGAAGCCATGCATATCATGGGATTTTCACACGATGAGATCTTGTGTAAGTTACTGAGCCTTCTGGATTTTTAAAGCTTTCTCTTGCGCGCACACGTGCACAGTTGCTAATTTAGTGTCACCAAGTTTAATTTTGTTTCAGTGCCTTGACAGCCTGCGGCGAATGTTTTCTTAACGTGAGCTAGAGTTGAATTAAAGCCATTTGCCCAAAAAGTACAGTACAAACTTAATTTCCTTTCTGAATGATACACTGAATTTGGAAGGAAAGTGGTCCAAGTAACAGAAGAAAGATTTGTTAAGCTGAGCCCAATTAAACTGTTGCATATGTCTTCTGTTAACACAGCGATGCTGAAAGTGGTGTCTTCAGTCCTACAGTTCGGAAATATTTCCTTTAAGAAGGAGAGAAATACCGATCAAGCTTCCATGCCAGAGAACACTGGTAAGTTGATTGTGTTTGTGTCGCTTCCTTTAACTTGAGCTGTAGTTTGCTTCCTGCAGTTTGTTTAGTGCATGTCTTCAAAAGTACGGAGCACTCTTCTGAGCCTCCTTGGTAGCGCTCTGTGCCAAAAAGGGGCCGTGACTGGTGTGGTAGTAGCCAACGGGCAATTATTAAAACTCTTCCATTCTCGTAATGCAGACAAATTTAAGTATCCATCAACAGAATTTATGGTGTTTGCATAGCTTCTAAACTTTGAACGAGTATTTCAGTTGTAGTCTTGTTTATTGCGATCTACAAAGACTTAAGCACTAGAAAAAAGTGCCTGCTTAAATCAGTTTGTTTTCTTTGGTTCTTGACAGCAGTTTTGTTGCCAATGAAAAGAGCCCTGGAGCCAAGCACAACTTCCATAGTGAAATGACTGCACATAAGAATGCTGCGTTTAGAAAAAATTGATTTCTGAAGTGGCATGGTAGTGTGACTAAGATTTAATTGATCAGGTAGTACCTGCAAAGCGATCAGCAGTTTGAGGTGGATCTTGCTTCACAAAAAAGATAGCTGCTGAAACAGGTCTCGAGCTTTTACTGTAGTACTTCAGTACCAGATTTTTAAATGATCTCATGGAAAGTCTGCTCTGAGAACTGTCTTTAGTGAAAAGAGCAGTAGGAACCATCATTCCCAGGACCTGCTGCATACGCACGACTCAGAGTCTTGTCTGTATCTCATTTCGTAATTGTCCTAAATTGCAAGCAGCCCACATGCACAGCAGTGGCCAAAACTTTTGTCATTTCTTGGGGCGGTGGCCTCCTGCCCAAAATGTGCCAGCAAGCAGGTGTGGATTAGAGTTCAATAGTCATTGACTTGATATTTGGCTGGCAGTTGGCACTTTTAGTTTTGCAGTGAGGAAACAGGGTTAGGGGAGGGATTAGGTTTTTTGGGCTTTTAGTGCCAGCTTAGACAACTCAACTGAGTAATTGCCCATTTAGAAGGTGTGATGGAGAAAGCTACAGATGCTTCTTACTTCCTGGCTATCTTGGCTTTTATTGTATTACCATTGTTTTCTGGACAGAAATGCTTGAATTATAATATTTGATATAAATGTATTGATACCAATGGATATTTATAATACTGGATGCAAAATTCTGAACTATAACGCAAAGCTGCTGAAAAGCTCAGATCATCGTTAAAGTGTGTATCTGTTCTCTTGTATTTAAAAATTACTTTATTTGATTATGTGATCTTTGTTATTCTATCTTTCTGAAGACACTGAATGAAACTAATATCTCCTTTTTGGTCATCTGTATTGTTGTGTCTCGCTGTAATGGGTTTCCCTAGCATCCTCCAGAAAAATAAGTGTCTTGATAGCGATTCCCCTCCTTTGGAGGCACATGGCTGCACCAGGTCAGGTTAATGTCTCCATAGATGGGGAAAGAATATGTGTGGGTAGTGGAGATGTGAACCTATTCAAATGATATGGAAAGCAAATTCTACCTTATAGATAATAAATATAGATAAAAAACCAGCAACTTCAAGTATAGATACAAGAGGTGGCAAGAAAGCCATACAGTCTTCATGGATGAAGGGGAAGGAGAAGCTGTATTTAGAGAACAGTTTCATGCTCACCAGATCTGGAAGAAGCTTTTGCAGTATCTTTGCTTTATAATAATTCAGAATTTTGTATCCAAAGCCTAATAGTAATAAAATATGAATCGGGATAGTCAGGGCTTTCTACAGTCACACCTTTTAAATGGACCTTCCTCAGTCGTGAGCAAACAAGGTGAATTATGTATTTTCAAGTACAAGATTGCTCAAGCTGAAATAGCGTGAGCCAGTCCTACCCTCAGAAGTGACAGGGCTTTGACTTGAAAATGGTTTTATTTCCTTCAGTCAAACCTCTGCATTGCTGGCTACAGCCTCCTTCAGTGTCTGAATGGGATGTGATTTTTAGTATCACCTCTGCTATGGCTTATTGCTCTTGTTACCTAAGCCATAGTTCATTACAAACCTTCTCCTCCCTTAGAAGTGTAATAGCCTTTATATAGTATCCATTTGCCACAGTACCAAGCTGATGCTCATGGCTACTTAATCTTTTCAAGCTCTTGGGTTTTTAAAGATCCTGACAGCACTTGACACCTAGGGTTGTAAGTTCTGCCTGGTGTATCGATGTGTATTTTTATACAAGAAGCACAGAAATGGTCCTTTGTGGAGCTGAAGTGAAAGGAGTGTTCAATCTGTGACGCTACCCTAATTTCACTGATTGTGTGTTGATTCATGATTGCTTCTAATGAGTATATGGCCAGGCAGAGAATCTCAACATTGAGACCAAGTAGTAGCGCTTTTAATGCCAGAGCAAAAAATGCAGAGGGAGCTCATATATTGTGTTAAAATCTCTTTTTCAGTGTCAGTTTGTTTAAATAGCTTTTTTCATTTTGACAGTAAAACAAGGAGCTGTCAGATTCCAAAAATAAGGAGTTAAAATACTGGAGAGTGTGGAGGGCTTCCTGCTAAAGGGCACTGCTTACCCGGGCCTAAAAATACCTTTAGCGTCACTTTCATTTTTAGAAGTATGGAATCATAAACACCTAACCTACTGGAAAATGTATTTAGAAAAAGGCAGCAAGAATATGTCATGATGGTGTGGGTATAATGCGTTATTTCCAATAATGAACATGACATCAGGAGAGCTCATGCTGTCTAAAGAAAGTGCGCTTGCACTGTTGTTCTGGATAAAGTGTTACAAAACCATGTTTTAAATAGTTTAAACAATGTATTTTGATACAGTCTGTAATAGCAGCATTACACTGGCATACCTGCCTGAATTGAAATAGTGTTCAAGGAACCTTTAATATGACAGAGTTGATGTGTGATGGCCTCATGCTATGCTTTTATTTCTGGAGATGGAGAAATGAACGTTCCCTATTAAAATAGTAAAATGAGCGCTTGTACGTGGGCTGATGGACTGTTACGTGACTTCCCTGTGGTTTCATGAAATCCAGTGTTTTCCACACTCCCCTAAGGAAATTCAGTAGCATACTCGCTGGTGTACCTTTGTAGAGGCTTCTCTCAGCTGTTGAGATGGAGGCCCCACGGACGTGGGCCAGGGGCTGGGGTAGGTCTGTCGGCAGGACAGAAGTGCACCTCCCTGGCTGCGATTTTGGACGGCAGCTCAATTTTTAAGCTGGCACATGACAGCCTTTGTCAGTAGCTTGTTTCAGCCATGTTGCTAACTGCTGTGGAGGATTTAAGTGCTTCCATTTATGACTTCTTTTGCCTCCAGTCGCACAGAAACTCTGCCATCTACTGGGAATGAACGTGATGGAGTTCACGCGGGCCATCCTGACACCACGCATCAAAGTGGGCAGAGACTACGTTCAGAAAGCCCAGACCAAAGAACAAGTAAGTTCTGGTGCTTTGAAGATGAAGTGCAAACGTACCTCATCCTGATTAGCTCTGAATAAAGAAAATTGGAGTGAAGTGTGTGCTGCCACTGGCTTTTTTTAAGCTTACTTATTAAATGTTCTTATATGGTAAGAATTAGTGGTAGAATAGAAGAAACCTTTCCCTTTCCTTGACCTTCTGCTGGTTTCATCCTTTAATGTCGTTGTTGTATATATCAAATGCACAGCGAACTTTTGGGTTTTTTATGGAACAGTTTAAAAACAAATTTTTCATAACATTAATCAAACTGCTTACTGTTTCTGCTGCTTGTTTTGATTCCTCAGTGGTATTAACTCCACTAAACTTCTTCTGTTACTTAGTTACTTGTAATAACATCCATGTCCATGTTCTTTTGATGACTTCTCCAAGGCAAATAAATTTTCCTGTCTGGATTTTCAGGCAGACTTTGCAGTGGAAGCTTTGGCAAAGGCCACCTATGAACGCCTCTTCCGCTGGCTTGTTCACCGCATTAATAAAGCTTTGGACAGGACCAAGCGACAGGGAGCGTCTTTTATTGGAATTCTGGATATTGCTGGATTTGAAATCTTTGAGGTACTTCAAACAACTCCAATCAGACTTTTTTTCTTTTCCCTGTTAATGTGTGTTCAGGATTAAGTGTAAAGTCATTTAATGCATGCATGTTCCAAGGCTGCGGGAGGGCTGTGTTTTGTAGAATGCAAATGCTTTGACAACCCTAAATTACAGTGCCAAAAAGCCATACTTTAGTCTAAATCGTTCTTTTATATGTGATTGCTTTTCTTGTATGCATTATTATTATATGTAAAAGAGCACATAAGAGATTTGAATAATGCATTTTCCAATTTTCTTTACAATATATTTGAGTGTTGCAGAGATTTGGGGAATTTCCTTGTATGGCCGAATTTTTTGACTTCCAGATATGTGATAAATCCCATAACTGAGTTATTCTTGCTTACTAATGTTATTTTTGTAGTTGAACTCCTTTGAGCAACTCTGCATTAACTACACCAATGAGAAGCTTCAGCAGTTATTTAACCACACAATGTTTATCCTGGAGCAAGAGGAGTACCAGCGAGAGGGTATAGAGTGGAATTTCATTGACTTTGGACTGGATCTGCAGCCTTGCATCGACTTAATTGAAAGACCTGTAAGTTTGTGCCTTAATAATGCTCTAAGGAGGAAAGGTTCCATTTATTGTCTTTTACTGTCTGTTAATTGTAGGACTGTACAGAGATTTCTTGCGGAAGTGTCACAAAGAGTGAATTAACATGAAGGGTGCAATCCAAATTCTAAAATATTATCTATTAGTAAAAGGCTTTATCCTTATGGGATTTTGCCCTGATGTTAGGGTAGAACGCTGAGCTAAAGATATTAAGCTACTACTTTTCTACTCTTCTCTTTTTCCCCCCATTACTATTGAACTCATTAGTCCTGTCACTTTCATATTAAGCAATGCCATGGCCTTATATTTTTTTTTCTTTGAGATCAATAGCAAAATACTTGAAACTTCATTTAGTAGAGTTTCCTCCGTAAATCTGCCTTGTGAATAGGAAATCAGCATCTTGAAGATGGTCCAAATCACTGTGCTTTATAAAATATTCTTCTGGTTGCTTAATATATGGAAGCTGAAGAGGGCTTCAAAGAGCAGGAGGAGGAGTTGGGGGAGAGCAAAGGTCATCATTCCTGAAAGTTATCATTCTTCACACCTCAGAACTGTGCAGCCAAAATTATTTTATGACCTTCTAAATAAAACCTAGGGCGTTACAGTTACTGCTCTCTACATTTCTGGGTGTATATTCTAGAATACACATAAGCTGCCAGTGATGCTCTGCATCCTGAAGAGCAGAAAAGCCCATGAGCCACATTGCTGTTCTTAAGGAAAAGGGAAATCTTGTTTCAGTTATCAAAGGTTTGCACTTTGTGTGTGAAACACCAGAAAGTTCTGCCTCCTTGGAATGCAAAACCTCTGCCAAAAAGCCTGAGGGGGTAAGTGTGGATGCTTTCAGTGTGCAGATGTTTAGGTGAATACCCTAAAATGCGTCAGATTACTTGATTATTTTTTTTGTTTGTTTGAAAAGCAGATGTCAGTAGCAGTTGTCATTCATAATTGTTCTGTAAATGTGATGCTGTGTAGTAGGCACATAGAAACATTTGTCTTCAAAATTGTGAACTTCACATTAACCAGAAACTTTTTAAGTATAAATAATTATGAACCTATTCTTTTTCCCATTGCTTTCCTGTGTACATCAGTCTGTCCTCTCTGAGGAAAATGATCCTGTCAAACAATTCTACAGCTGTAAAATACAGACATTGGTTGTTCCCTGCTTCATTTTAAGAATAAACAAGCCTTCAAATGGAGCACTTAAATTGTACGGAAAGAGAGGGAGTGTATAAAACTGTGCCGGCTGCTCAAGTTAAGCCTGCTGAATCTGTTTGGATTCTGCTGCTGGATATCAACCCAGGGCTTGGCACGGGGAGGGTCTGTGGCTGCCACAGTCGTATCGGGTGGCTGGGAGGGATAATTGTCTTGAGTTTAGCCCACATTAAAGCATGACATTAACTACTGTGGAAATGCGGATGAGCTGCTGTGTACGTCCGTGTCACAGAAATGTTTGGAAGGTAACTCTGGAGGTCAGCTATTCCAGTCCCTGCTCAAAGCACGGCTCCGGGCAGCACTGGATCAGGTCACTCATGTCTGGCTCCAGATACATTGGAATGAATTTGTTTTAACCAGTCATAATGTCCTTCATTGAACCGGGCTCCCTCACAGCTTGTTTTAACTTAAATCAAGTTTTAATCAGTTTAGACAACTTCTTACTGTGGCATTCAGTGGTGTGTTTCAAATATTAAAATTTAAATAAATATCTGTACTAAATATTAACACAGATTAAATACAACTGAATTTCAGGCAAATCCCCCTGGTGTGTTAGCACTACTGGATGAAGAGTGCTGGTTCCCTAAAGCTACTGACAAGACATTTGTGGAAAAATTGGTCCAGGAACAAGGAACCCACTCCAAGTTCCAAAAGCCAAGACAGCTAAAGGACAAAGCAGACTTCTGCATTATTCACTATGCAGGGAAGGTAAGGGTTAAATGTTAAGTACGTGGTTCGAAATGTTGGTCTGGGGAAAGTTCTATGCAGTACAGTTACCAAATTTAGAAACAGTTGTGCAGGAGGGTGACCTCATTTAATTTTTTGGAACATATTCAGGAGAGCTCTGATGGAACTTGTTACCAAGTAGGCAGAACTGAAAAATGTCAATTAATTTTAAATTAAGCAAATATTTCATTTTCCTTGAATTTTGTTGTCAGGTCTTACAGGTGAGTGTTTCTTCAGGACTTCACTGAATTGTGAATATCTGTGTTTGTAAGTTGATGGTAGTGCTTGAAGTAGGGCTGTGTCAGTACCACCCTCACTTTATCTCCTCAGTTCACATAAGACTTTTTTTGTATGTCCCCTTTCGTAGGTAAGCCGATACCTTCTCATTTTTACTGTTAGTTCAGTCTTTAGTCTCCTGCTGAGGGGGACAGAGCTCAGGTGCATGTGAACAGATGCGTGAAATAACTGCAGTTCTTGTACTTTGTGGAACCTTTGTGATCACCGGGGCTGTTCTACAGGGCCATGCTATGTAATTAGCTTCATAAGTAGTTAAAACTTAATTTTAGTACCAGTTTTTGCCCTGATTTTGGGAAGAAACAGGCTGTGCCAGTGATTAAGAGCTACCCTTTAATTTTTCATTTAAAGTACTAATGGATTGATTAGTTGTTGATGTCAGTAGTGCCAAATACGTAATTGTAGCAAAAAGTGAAATAAAGAAATTATACATTTTATTGTATCAATATTTAAAATGATTACTTAGAAATAATGAAATCATCACTGTTACTGCAGTTAACGGTGGGTTACCTGTAGGTAATGAAAATGGAGTATAACAGCTTGGTGCCTGACTAGTAGGAAGTGGCTGTTCTGAAGAATGGTTTACTTCTGCCAAACCGAGTGGGCATTTCTGGAATACAGACACTGCATATCTTCCTCGGATAGAAGGCATTTTTCAGTTTTTTATCAGAATGTGTATTCCCTCAAAACTGGAATTGTTTGTGAGCTAACTTTTTCTGCAAGAAGTACTAAGATAATCTGATTGAGGTTTGGATGCTGGCAGCATTTAAATGTGGCTTTCCTTCCAAAGCCCTTATTTAAAAATAGAAAATGCTCAGTTAGGTTGAAGCAAAAACATGCTAGTCTGTACAGAGGTTTTGTTGGACTTGGGGAATTTTAGGGCTCTCTTTTGGTTTGGGATGAAGCCCATGTTGGTAGCACTGAGTTTTCAACTGCTGAGCAATAGTTTAATTGTGAACCACAGAATTGGCTCTTTAAAGATAAGAGCTTTGTTTGTTTTCTTTGTAGAACAAAGTGTTTAATTGTTACAGTGAAATTTTAAAAATTCATGCTGCAGCACATTCTTAATTTACTCTCTAGTAATTTAGATAAAGTAATTAGGATCTATGCTAAAGTTGTTTGTACATCTTCACAGTGAACCTTTGTTTTGGCAATAACACTAGGCTGAAAATGCATACCAGCTATTAGTAAGCAAGAAGTCAGATTGCTAAATTTTAAGAAAGCTCCCATTTACTCTTTCAAAAGAAAAATAATTTTTCGTGGTATTTGGAACAAGAAATTTTTTTGTGGTACTTGGAGGCACAACAAACTCACAGCGAGCAAACTGCAAGAAGAGAATAGGAGGAAAACTTTCTGAAAGCTTTATTTGAAGCTGGTGAATTGAACCCTGCAGCAGGGCAGTCTGTCTGATCTGTGCAACTTGGCTGCTCTACAGGTGGACTACAAGGCAGATGAGTGGTTGATGAAGAACATGGACCCCCTGAACGACAACGTGGCTACGCTCTTGCACCAGTCTTCTGACAAATTTGTTGCAGAGCTTTGGAAGGATGGTAAGAGATCATGCTCTGAGCACACAAGTTAGCAATTTCACCTTGCTGGATGAGGTTTTGGTTGGAGCGGGGTGGTGATGGTGCCTGTTCCCTCCTCCCCCTCCCTCTCTACACGTTAAATGTGAACACATTTTCTCTATTGTTTAGCACCAAAAGTACAACAGGGAAGCTGGGTTGCACCTATGGTCTCTTGCACATGTACCATTTCTGAGTAGCTGCTTCTCATGTTCATTATTGGAATTGATATTCACTTTCTACTTGTTACCTTGTGTCAAATTTCATGTAGAATCTTGTCCAAAACTTAGTTCAGTGGAGTCCTGAATGTAAATGACTGTAGTGATTCTTGCTGTTAGTAAAATGTTGCCTCATGTGAACACCAGCACAGTTGTTTCATGTGTAGTGGTGAGTAATGTCCTGGAAATCTGCATCTCCTAGAATAAAACTCAGTAACAGCCATCCTAGTGCTTAGATATTGCATATTAAAATGAAATTAAATGCATTCCTATTTTAACTGTACACTGTTGTTTAGCTAGTTTAGCTGTACATCAACTTGAAGTATTTATCAACATTTTCACTAAAGTGCTCCAAGAAGCAGAAGGAACCGAATAAATACCTGCCAGGGACTTTTCTATTCTAGTTTTTAACATCACAGTGTATATTTACTAGAGTATATTTACGTGTCACAGTGTATAAATCCTGTAGTTTCTTACTCGAGGAGGAAATTAAGCTTATGATACAGATGGCACTGTCGGTTAATACTGAGTTTCCCTCTTACTTTGTTCAGCTACAGAGAGCAGATTTAATGACTATATAAAGAACTTTTTGGTTGGGGATCTGCTCCTTCTGAGTACACGCACAGAAGCCAAAGTGTTTTGGTCCAAATATGCAAAACTTGCTTCCACAGATAATTGAAATGTGCATGGGATATGTTGTGGCCTAATTGCTTTTGTAGCACAGTTAAGTCTGTTTGCAATTGATAAACCTGTTCTGCATACTAACTGAAGTGTCTTGTGTATCTGCTCTTCTTCTGTCTTTCTGTTTTTGCTGTTTCTCTGCATTAGAGATTCAGAATATTCAGAGAGCCTGTTTCTATGACAATATTACTGGTCTTCATGATCCACCAGGTGAATGGATGTAAAAACAGTAGGCCTACTAAAGGCAGGGCTGTTGTATCTACAGGAAAACCATTTTTGCTCGTAGGCTTGCATGAACTTTCCATTTCATGCTAAACTTAGGTATACCTCCACAAGCAAATGGTCTCCGAGTGCATACCTATTCAGTTGCTGCTGCATACATATAGCATCTCTATTTTATGCATTGCATTTAAGCATTGCAGATAAAAAGGTTTGTTGCTTCCTAGTACCATGTTGAGATGCAGAATTGCTTCTGAAGTGATAATTCTGGTAGCTCCAAGCATTTGAGAGAATGCATAAGCTTTGTAACACTATCAAGCTTCTTTCTGCAGTCCAACATTGACAAAACTCTGGAACGTTTTAGAACGTGGATGTATGTTTTGGGAGGAGAGCTGATGAATGTATTGAAGTATCAGAATGAGTGCTGCAGTTGTAGTGGGAGTCGTAAGTGAAATAAACTTCTTCCAGACTTGTTGGAATTGTTCTTTTATTTAAAAACCTCTTAATTTCAATACTTCCCTTTTGTAGAAACTGCACACATTTTTGAGGTATCGATAAATCAACAAATTCAGTTATTTGGAGTGTCTTTTTGAAGACAGTTCAGATATTTTATCTGACATCTTCCTTATCCGTTTGTCTCCCCAAGTTTAGATTTACACGTATGGGAAGGTTGTGCCTTCAGACTTCCAGTCTTGGGTTTATGTTCCCCTACTCATGATATATCACATACTTGAGGAAGCTAATGGTGTTTCCTAACTTCATTACTGGAGGGCTTGAGCTCAGAGGCTTTAGCCAATGCATGGTTGTCCAGTCATGCTGTTCAAGGACTGCTCTTAACCTATAGGGAAAGCTTACATTTTACATTAATAATTCTCGTTGAAATATAAATAACCATATTATAGTTGGAGGACAGATGCATAATTAACAGATAAATTCACTAATTCTTTAAAAGTACGTGGCCAAAGAAAAGCTGAGTGGTGTCCAGTCATTAGTGGTGTCTGGTGGGTGCATGTTTTTATATTTACAAGCCTTTATGTTCATTTTCTGTAAGACTAATTCACAGTAACGTCTATCCCATTTCTGGTTTAGAACTGAATTCTACTTCAAAGTAAATATTTGGGATATGATCTTATGAAAAACCACCTACTTATTCTTCTAATTTTAATAAGCCACTTAGATTCTTGTGTTCAAATCTGTGTGGAGGATCTGGGCTCTGCTGTATGCTACATGCAATACTTACAAGTGATTTTTCAAACTTATTGCCCTGTATTTTTCTGCTTTTAACTTTCCTTTTTTTTAATAGACCTTTGAACACCAGTTGAGTACAAATATGAAGTATAATATTGTCACTTATTTCTCATATACAAAATTCATTCTGGTAGTAAAGTGTAATTCCCTCTGCTTTGTTTTGAATGAATTTGGAGATGACTGCACAAAATTTAAATTGTAGCCTACATATAGTTGCTTGTTTCTGGCTGATCAGCTTGGATTTCGTGGAGAACCGATATATGTTGTATATTTGCTCAGTACTGAGAAGTGCCAACTATTATTATTAAGGTGTTAAGCCACCTGTGTATTTTTTTTAGCAAGCTATTTAAATAATTGTTGACATGCACATGTAATTACATTCATGGTTTTTTGCCTAAATGTTTTAATTATGGCAGTCAGATTGCTCATTTGTGCTTCTGAAGAAGAAACCATAGAGATCCTTACCCAAAACGTTCAAAAAATGGAAGAAAAATCTCTATTCTGATGCTTTACGACTGCTTTGAAGTTCTTTGATGTGCAGTTTTCCTGATTTGTCTTTTGGCTAGGGAGGTCTTTGCAGCTGTATATAAAGCTTGGAAGAATTCTTCAAAATAGCAGACTAGCAGAAGTCTGGCAGATACTTTTTTCCCTCTTGTCACTGAAATAACACTATTACCAACTTTTCTGTAAATAGTTGTGCTTTCAAAACACTTTTGAATATTCAGTGAAACTCAGATTTAATCTATGTAATTACCGTAAGTGACTCTTCATTTTAACCAAACATGCACAAATGTCTAATTCCAAACGTTCAACTCGGAAATATTTTGCATTGTAAGAGTTCAAATAATTACCAGTTTCCAGGCAGCTTTTGATGTCTTGAAAGTTGACTTAAAATAAAGAAAATGTCTTTACCAGTCATGTAGAACTGCAAGTAAAGAGCTGGATATTTCAGTCTGTACTTACTAAAGCTACACTATTCTGCTGTATAAGTTTGTGGCTTTTGGTTCCACTGCTTCTGCCCAGTGTCCCCAGTACATGCTGACTGCCTTGCCTACTGATGGCATATTCTGTCATTTGTGCCACAAAGCTTCTGCTGCTGCACTGTTGCTCCTCTTTCTGCCTGTCTTTACACCTGACAAATATTGAAGTCCACTTAATTATTTTCTCTTGTCCTTCCCAGTGGATCGTATTGTGGGTCTGGATCAGGTCACTGGAATAACAGAGACAGCTTTTGGCTCTGCGTACAAGACCAAGAAGGGCATGTTTCGTACCGTTGGCCAACTGTACAAAGAATCTCTCACCAAGCTGATGGCAACGCTCCGAAACACTAATCCCAATTTTGTTCGCTGCATCATTCCAAATCATGAAAAGAGGGTATGTACCACAGACCACTCCTCTAATTCTTTCTCTTCATCAAAGTCTTTACGTGCATTTTAAGTTCTGTATGCTGGCTGTGTCTTCCTTTTGAAATCAGAAGCCGGGTTTCACAAAGTTTTCACACTGATCAAATATCTCCTCAGTATTCCCCACACATTCCCTTATTTTGACAGTTGGTTTTGTAGAGGGTAGCTTGAAAAACTTGAACTACGGTTTTTCGTTAATACAAATTAAAAGACTAAAAGTCGTGGTTGTTTTGTTTGTTCAGGCTGGAAAATTGGATCCACATCTGGTTCTAGATCAGCTTCGTTGCAACGGTGTTTTGGAAGGAATAAGGATTTGCCGACAAGGATTTCCAAACAGGATAGTGTTCCAGGAGTTTAGACAGAGGTAACTGCAGGAACAGACTGTTAAGATTTTAGGAGATAAAGTTCCTTGTTGAATAATTGAAGACACCAAAAAAAACAACCCAAATGGAAGAAAATACAAAAATGTGTGAGGTCTTGAGGTGGTTTAAACTTGAAGCAGTTAAATATTACGAGTTTATTCTAAAGACACTAGGGAAGGGGAAACTAATCTAAAATGCACTTCTGGAAGTACTTTCTGGAGAAATTCCTTAGCTGTGCACTTGATGACTATAGCTTTACGGGTTTATAATAATGTAGCTTATTGTTGAATGTAAAGCTGGTTTTTTTATTTGACTTAAAGGTATGAGATCCTTACTCCCAATGCAATTCCAAAAGGTTTTATGGATGGTAAGCAAGCCTGTGAGCGTATGGTAAGTGTTTGTACCTATATATTGTTAAAACATTGGAAAGTAAACAAAAATTGTCCTTTCCTTGATGTAAAAACAATGTGCTTGCTTATCCATCTAGATCAGAGCATTAGAGCTGGACCCCAACTTATACAGAATTGGACAGAGCAAGATCTTTTTCCGAGCTGGTGTCTTGGCACACTTAGAAGAGGAACGAGATCTGAAGATCACGGACATTATCATCTTCTTCCAGGCAGTCTGTAGAGGATACCTGGCTAGGAAGTATGTGTGCTCTTATGGTTTGAATTTTTGTGGTCATCTTAAGTCTCTTTGATAAGGAGCTATGCATTAAAACTTCCATTTCAGGAGAGATTTTCTTAAGGAAACATGTTGCCTGATAAACTAGCTGTATCCAGAGTAAATAGGTGAATTTTTACATAATAATAAGAATTTATATCTTCATTCCATAGCAATATCTCCTTAATCTTCCTGTTGTGACACATGTAGCTGTTTACAATACAACTAGTGGCTGCAGAAAACTTTTCTGCCCTACTGGAAGTTCTTAGAGATACTCTGGAAAGCTGCTTTTTTGAAATTAAAAGACAGTTCAGCATTTAATCTATCCTAATTTTATCTTTTTAAGAAAAATGTCAGTTAAGTGTAAGAACAAATAGCTCTTGTAATTATTGTGGAAATGATGAATACAGCTCTTGCTCTGCCCCTTCGTATAAGGAATGAGCACTTAAAATGGTACCTTGTGGGGTCACCATTCCTGAAGGTGTTCAAGAAGCACATGGATGTGGCACTTCAGGACATGGTTTAGTGGGGATGGTGGTGTTAGGTCGACAGTTGGAGTTGATCTTAGTGGTCTCTTACAACCTTAATGATTCTCTGACTCTGTGAAGTCGGTGCAGTCACTGAAACTTTATAATTATCCTGTTGATGGCCTGCACGTATTCTGCAGTTGAGTAACCTAAAAACACAGGCAGATGTTTAGCTGTATTTAGCGTGAAATATTTTGCTCTTTCTGTCTTCAGGGCCTTTGCAAAGAAACAACAGCAACTGAGTGCACTGAAAATCCTGCAGAGGAATTGCGCTGCGTACTTAAAGCTTAGGCACTGGCAGTGGTGGAGGGTCTTCACAAAGGTTCGTTATATTCTGTCACTTTCTTTGACTTTTATAAATAGGTAGATGCTGGTTCTTACTTATTCATTTCAAATCTTTGCAGGTGAAGCCTCTTCTTCAGGTCACTCGTCAAGAAGAAGAACTTCAAGCCAAGGATGAGGAGCTAATGAAGGTGAAAGAAAAACAGACAAAAGTGGAGGCAGAACTTGAAGAAATGGAAAGGAAATATCAACAGGTTTGTGCCCAAGATCAGCTTTTGATCTGTGGAATATATATTGCATTATATCCTGTGAGGGATCCACACTGGGAAGACATTTATGAGCAAACGTGCTATGAATCTAAAAAAAAAACCTGGAATAGGAAGTTATAGCATGAGCTATTCCTCCATGAGTGCAGAAACATCATGTTATGAAACTAAACAATTTTTTTGGCCTATCTTGATTTATAAGAGAATTTTAGTAGCAGTATCATTTTCCTTTTCAAATGTGTTTTCAGGGTGGGATACTTCTGTGGTGTACATGCGCTGGTTGATATATGGGGAAGCAATTATGACAGTTAGTGAACAAAACTGAAAATTAATTTATACTGATAAGTAACATTATCAATTTAAAGAACAACTGAAAGAG
>NW_010166888.1:68638-90121 GCF_000695765.1 Mesitornis unicolor
TTTTATCACTATGGTAATTTTGGGACATCATAGAACTGGAAAGGATATCTACAGTATCCCTGGGATCCTGTAACCAGACACGTGGCAGTGTTTCAAAGCTTAATCAGGGGAGGTTCAGACTAGATATTAGGAAACATTTCTTTACCAAGAGGGTGGTCAAATACTGGAACAGGTTTCCTGGAGAGGTATTTGATACCCTGTGCTTGTCAGTGTTTAAAAGGTGTTTGGACAATGCCTCTAATAATATGCTTTAACGTTTGGTCAGCCCTGAAGTGGTCAGGCAGTTGAACTAGATTATTCTTGTAGATTCCTTCAGATTGGGTCTATTCTATCCCATTGTCAGGCTTACACATCAAGAAGTAAAGTGTTGCATTGACTCCAAGTGCCAGCTTCAGCCCAGCTACCCATGGCACTGCTCTGCCACCATGCAGGGACGAGTGCGAGAGACAGTCCAGGAAACAGCCACTTCCCTCGTCTCCTTGCTGCTGGTAGAATAGGGCATGTGGGGTAGGCACAGTGGGATCTGTTCCTTAAACTTGGGGGACAAGTGAGTGAATATTGCTGTTGCCCTATTACAAAAGCTGGTGCCTTCTACACTGCTGATAAAGACTTTTAGCAGAGGGCTTTGGTTTTGGATATCAACCAGGAAGTCAAGAGTTGGAGCAGAACTTGGCATTTAAGTAACTTAGTAGTTGTCACACATAATCTTTCATGAGAGACTTTGAAACACTGTTTTTTACTACTTTTCTACCTTTTGTGTGTATTTGCAGCTTCTAGAAGAGAAGAACATTCTTGCAGAGCAGCTGCAGGCTGAGACAGAGCTCTTTGCAGAAGCTGAGGAGATGAGGGCGCGCTTGGCTGCCAAAAAACAAGAGTTGGAAGAAATCCTCCATGACTTGGAGTCCCGGGTTGAGGAGGAAGAGGAAAGAAACCAAATATTGCAGAATGAGAAAAAGAAAATGCAGGGCCATATTCAGGTATGCCTGTTGGCAACTGGCAATGGAAAGCATGCAAACAGGGCAGTTAAGGATGGGAAAGCTCCCTCAGGATCTCCATGGCACAGAGGAATTTAGCTCCTTAGCACCATGTGGGGAATAGAATAAATCTGACTTTTTTTCTCGTCTCGTTCAGTGTGTTTAGCTGCTTGTGGTCTCCAGACATATGAGGGTGAGGAAAGAAAAAGAAAAGTCAAAATGCCATGTTGGTAGCTATAGCATATGCAGAGAGTCTGGAAGCAAGCACTTTTGATCAGGGAGGAACTGGAATCGACTGCATGGGGCTTACCTGCCTTCTGATAGAAACAAAGACTGGTGGGATGATGTCACTTAGGAGAGAAATGTTCCTTTTTGACTGAAATCCAGTGAATATCATGAACAGTGTTCCTTCTTTGACTCTTGCAAAACTAAAACAGGATCATCTCCTCCAAGTTACTTGGAGATTTTTGTGAAAAGCAGATGATTTAGATGCTTCCTTTTGAGTACACGGAGACCTTGAAGAAGGGAATACCTGGGAACTTATCTGTCTTTCAAAAGATTCAATGTACTTGAAGAGGAAATATACCCCACAACTCAGAGCTCTTGATGCCTTTTAATAAGTGTCCATTAATGTGTGTCTGAGAATCTTATTTAAAACCATGAATGAATAGAAGCACAATACATTATCAATTTTCTAGTTGTATCTATTTGTGTCAATATCTGAACCATTTCAGCTGTAATACCGAGATCTAGATTAATACTGAAACCAGGCAATCTGTTTCCTGTGGCATCTTTTCCCAAACATGTGCACTTTTACACCAGATGCCCTATTCAGATGCAGTGTGCTGGGAAATATTTGAGATAAAGCCTGATCTGATTTGGTTTTCATTAAGTTGATTTTTTAAAAATAAACTTATGTTCAGAATTAAGGTGATGAAGGACTCTGAAGTGTGTGTATGCTTCCTAGACCGCATATTTCAACCAAAGCTGAAATAGAGTATAAAAAATTCCCTGTGTATCACATGGCCCTTAATGTCATTGCACATCGTTGCTATAAATGAGTCTAACAAAAACTGAATGCATTTTTAGTGTTAGTTTGGGCAGGTGGCTTTTCAAAATAATGGATTTCTTTCACCCGTTTTTAAAAAAAATTAACACATGGGTAACCTGGAAAATGCACAGATTCAATTGCCTTTGTTCCCAGGACCTGGAGGAACAGCTTGATGAGGAGGAGGGAGCTCGACAGAAGTTGCAGCTTGAAAAAGTGACAGCTGAAGCTAAGATCAAGAAGATGGAGGAAGAGATCCTACTGTTGGAGGACCAAAATTCCAAATTTTTAAAGGTGAGAACAGTATTCATGGTGGAGGTTCTGCACATAAGTACTAGCAGTACCAAGTGATAGCTCTCAAAACATTTGAGACTGCAGTTACGTTGTCTATAGACTTGTGGGGATTGAACACATTGAAGCAGAGACACTTAAAGCTTCTTTTAAACTGACCTTCAAAAGAGAGGTATTTGCCATGCATTCTTTCCAGTTTCATGAGCCTTCCCAATCTAAGGGCTGGAAACAGTGTTTATCATAGCTAATGCTGTTCTTTGCAAACAGATTTCCAAAAGCGTACAGCAAATGCTGTCCTAAAACCAGGCCTCTCTCATGTGTTAAATTCCAAGTCTCACTTTCTTGGAAATCAAATGTTCATGCTCATATACTATTCCAATTGATCATTAATATTGACAGGTCAGTCACTTGAAATAAAATCTGTGGTTTATGTGCTGTAGGAGACCTCTATATTGATTTTGTATATTTAGTTATTTGTGCTCCTTAGAGACTCTTCAAATCATATATTAGAAGTTCTCTATTCTCCCTTTTCTCCTAACTAGGAAAAGAAGCTGATGGAGGATCGAATTGCTGAATGTACTTCTCAGCTGGCTGAAGAAGAAGAAAAGGCCAAGAACTTGGCCAAACTCAAGAACAAGCAGGAAATGATGATCACTGATTTGGAAGGTTTGTTCTCACTATTTACAGCTTGGACATCATGCTAGAAAGGAATGAATCACTTATTACAATGTGTGTGGTATCTGGTCCAGTCTGTTAAGTGTAACCTTATATGTAGATACCTTAATAGCTGTTATTTTTATCTAAATCTTGAAAGAAATGTGTGTTGCTCGCAAGACTTGTTGCATTTGGCTGCTCAGTCTTTCTCATGTTTAACTTGTTTTTCATTTTTGAGAATCCATTTCATCTATAGATGTACTCAGAAATTCATGTTGTTGCATGCGTCCCTTAGTAACAAGGTAAAACATCTGTCTCTTGGGAAGTTGCTACACTTTTCTACAATAACACATTAAAACAACATATTTCTGGAAGAATCTTAGTAGGCTTTCATTGGGCTTCTAATATTTTTTGAATAAGCAAATCAGAATTCTTTTGCTTAACACTTTGTTTATCTAAAATGATTCCATTTCTTTGGTCATTTATTTCTGATGGTTTTGCCTGTTCTCACAGGCTCAGCTAGCCCAGTGTGTAACCTTTCTTGATTTTTATGTTGGGTTTTTTTTTTTCTTTTAGTTACTTATGGCTGTAAATAGCTATTGTGCAACACTGATAAACTGCCAAGTCAAAGTTGCAAATTATAAGGCAAAGTTGCTCTCTGTATCCTAATTCGGAAATACTTTTTCACTTACCTTATTATGGCCTGTTGTGCTACGTATTTTAAAACTGATGTGCTTATCGCAAAGTTTAATCTTATCTATATAGGAAGGTATTGAACTAATAGGAGTAGTAAGTGGTTGATGTACCTTTTTCTTTAAAACAGAGACCTTAAGATGGGCATAAGTAAGATTTACTCACTGGAAAATAGCGCTTGAGTAGTTGGTGTGCTTAAATCAGGACTAGTGTTTCTGGAGATACTTGACAGATGTTTGATTATGGTGCCGTTCCAAGACTGATGACCTTAGAAATAGAAATTAAAGCTTAAACATAAAGCATGCAAATTCTTGGCTAGTAAAGCACAGTGAAATGATGTTTACTTTTTAGATGATTCAAGAAGCCATTAAGATCTCTGCTAGGTTCTTGGTACTGCTAGGCACTGAAATAAAAAAATAAAAATCAGTTTACTATGAGCTTTCTCAGTAACAAAATTAGATCTTACGACATTGTGTTCCTTTAGATTGTCTGGAAATTCTCAAATAGCCCTGGGTGGCCCTAAGAGATGATCTTTACACATTTCCCTTTCCATGTAGAAGACGACGTCCTGGTCTAGTAGCAGACTTGGGAAGGTTGGAGAGAAATCTCTGCACTGAGGACCCACAAAGTATTGACCTAGTCTACTAATTTATACTTATGCTGAAGCCTGTAGTATTATGCTAGTGGTATGCTAAGCAAAACTTTCACAGAATCACAGAATATTAGGGGTTGGAAGGGACCTCAAAAGCTCATCCAGTCCAACCCCCCTGCCGGAGCAGGATCACCCAGACCAGGTCACACAGGAACACGTCCAGGTGGGTTTTGAATGTCTGCAGAGAAGGAGACTCCGCAACCTCTCTGGGCAGCCTGGGCCAGGGCTCTGTCACCCTTACAGTGAAAAAGTTTTTCCTCATATGATGCAGATTGAACCTCCTATGTTCCAGTTTGCTCCCATTGCCCCTTGTCCTGTCATTGGCTGTCACTGAGAAGAGCCTGGCTCCTTCCTCCTGACTTGTAAATGTATTACATGCCTAACATTAGCTAACTGTAAACAGTGCAGCCAGTAGCTATCCTAATCAGACAGCAGGCAGATCACCTAAATGTATTTTGTTGCTGTGGCACTGATAACTGAATGGTTTTCACAGAGATACCTTAGGGCAGGAGTATCTTGGCTACACAAATAAATTACTGGAAGCTGTCAGGGTTGCAAAGTCTTGCTAAATATCAATGGAATGGGAGTTAATGGCACAGATACTTGCAAAAATGATTTACCCAAGTTTTAAGTCATACTATTTTCTAGTAGACCTTTTGGAGGCTAGCCTAGCCCTTCCTAAACTATGCAAGCCATCATTTCTTTCAGTCCGTAGTTGTTTTTATTTTTCAGTCCTCATGTCTGTGATCTCCTGGCCTAGCAGCTCAAACTGCTCTTCTGTGTTAGATCCCATTCCTTATTTTCTGTCAAGATGAGGTTATGTTTCTGTTCCCTTACTTCAAACTTTTTTCTCGAGTCATGGACTTTTTCTTGACTTTCTGTCTAAATCATACAGTTCTGCTTTGCTATTTCATCTCTTCTGGTCATGCTTCCAGCTGCAGACCAGAGAAGGAATTGACGCAGCACATATAAAACTGCCCACCCTTCTTGCCACCATATTGTCCTGCCTCTGAACCTTCTGAATATGCCAAGAGAAGAAAATGCTTATAAATGTAATTCTTTGCTTCCTTAGAGCGCTTAAAAAAGGAGGAGAAGACCCGTCAAGAATTAGAAAAAGCTAAAAGAAAACTTGATGGTGAAACAACAGACCTACAGGACCAAATAGCTGAGCTGCAAGCCCAGATTGAAGAACTGAAGATCCAGCTGGCCAAGAAAGAGGAAGAACTGCAGGCTGCTCTTGCTAGGTCAGAGCAAGAGGAGGTTTATGACTACAGAACAGTGATAAAAACCTGCTTTCCCAGCCAGAATTTCAGCTGACTGCAAACTTACCATTTACAGCTGGGAATGTTAAAACAGAAGCCAGTTCACACTTGCACCAGAGCATCTCTGTAGACACCTGTGTACTGTGCATAGACATGGCAAAAAAGGGATGCAGTGCTTTATCAGCATCCTTGCTCTACAAAGCTCCAAAACTAATGTTTAACCAGAGTATAAGTTATTATATAAGTATTATTAGTTCAGAAAGAGAAAGGAAAAAACATGTAATTCAGAGAGCATTCCTACTGGTCAAAGTGCTTGATAATGTGTGACTTAGTCACTGAAAGATTTGGATGGTAATCTTGCAACAGTCTTATAAACTAAACACCTTTTGTGGTTTTTTGAGTAATGATCCATAATTTTGTGAGAGCAGAAAATTCTACAGACAGGGTGCATTTTTGGGACGATGTTGAGATGTGCAAAACTGGAATACTTGAATGTAAACTTGAAAGCTTGATCATTCTGGTAGTGCTTCTGTAGTACCTGGGGCACTGCACATGTTAGGATCTTGAGAATAACTGTGCAGTATAATGGCTTTCTAGCTATGAGGTTTTAGAGGGACTATTTTATTCTCGTGGGAAAGCTGAGTTATCATTTAAGTATATAATTTAAATAATGCTACACTGTTAGGAGAATAGATCTGAAGCTACAAAATATCATTAACTGTTGTGCCTCTGTTTAACAGAGGTGATGAAGAAGCAGTTCAGAAAAACAATGCACTGAAAGTGATAAGAGAGTTGCAGGCTCAAATTGCAGAACTCCAGGAGGATTTGGAATCTGAGAAGGCATCACGCAACAAGGCGGAAAAGCAGAAAAGAGATTTAAGTGAAGAGTTGGAGGCTTTAAAAACTGAACTGGAAGATACCTTGGATACCACTGCAGCACAGCAAGAGCTGAGGTAGGATCATATGTCTTGTGTAGGCAGGCACCATTAAAATTTGTCTTTAATTCACAAAAGACTAAAATGTTGATTTTGATAACCGCTAATGCTTCCTCTAGGACAAAGAGAGAGCAGGAGGTGGCTGAATTGAAGAAAGCAATTGAAGAGGAAACCAAAAACCATGAAGCACAGATCCAGGAAATCAGGCAGAGGCATGCAACTGCCCTGGAAGAGCTCTCTGAACAACTTGAACAGGCCAAACGGGTGAGAAGAAAATAATTTTTCTCCTTCAGGGCTTTTTATAAGTGACATAACTGTAGTGGTCCCTTCCACTGATATCCTCATATCTTAGTTGTCCTCTATACCTGTATTACGATTGCAATTGAATCAAATATATCCTGCTGGTTTGGATATATTGCAACTATGAGAGAATCTTGACATCTGTCTGAAAAGTGTTCAGTAGACTTGGAAATGGTGTACCTGGAGATAAATTCATGTGGTACTGCTGTGGGAATTCTCCAGCAGCCTGCACTCTTACTTGGTGAAAAGCAGCTCTCTGCATGAACGAACTGCAGAATGCTTCCAAACAAGGTAATTGTAATGTCGGCACTCACAGATAATCACCTGTGAGTATGGTAGTGTAGAAGTTCTTCCAGCCACTCCTAACCTCGTGCTTAACTGTGACCTCTGGTGCTGGATTCTGTGGAGTATTCTGCCCGCAGCTGTGTTGTGCACCCTCAGAGCAGGCAGGAGGAGGCACTTACATAGCATGGACCCTGCTAGTGTAGCTTGAGTGTCTTGTTCCAAAGTAGAATTATTCCAACACTTCCAAAAAAACCCCAGATAACTATCTTTAGTCTGTAAAATGATAGCTCAGAAATGTATGTGTGGACAGTTCATATACTGTAGCAATACTTTTATGTAAGGAACAACTCATAAGCTTCCTTAGCTAAAAATACTAAGTGAGAAATAGTAGTTAAAGCTAGTGGAAATTATAGTTTATTCACCTGATGATCTTACACATGTCTTCTGCTCCTTATTCATTAAATATTCTCACTAAGAGCATGAAAAGATGGAAAAATACCCTGCAATCTTTAACAAAGGTCCTGTGATAAGATGATGACAGTTGCGATGATATAGTAAGAATGGCACTTAAACATTCCTTATGCCAATGATTACTTTTTTAAAATGATTTTTGACAAAAGTGCTTTGTTATGCACTTCCAGGCTGCTACACCTACTAAAATCAGGGCAGCTTTAGTTGATATATTTCCTTTTATTTCTGTGAGATGAGCCATGCTGATCTGTTAATGGGCACATTCCTTCCTAGTTACAGTGCTACTCAAACACTCATTTTAGGGCACTGACATCCCAGATCTTGTTGAATTCATAGAAGTATCTTGGTCCTCACTGTTACCTGCGACATCAGAGAGTGGAATAACTTGCATTAACTTTGGCTAATATGCACAGAATGTTACATGGCAGTATTTTAAACTGTACTTACAACTTGCTGAGCATTTGTTTTGTCTTTGAACTTGTAAACCTGATTTGCTGGACTGAATATTTTTAGTAGAAAACTTTGTTATGTAACAAAATGTTGATTTTCTTTCCTTTTGTTTTTCCTAGTTCAAAGCAAATCTTGAAAAAAACAAGCAAGGTCTAGAGTCTGACAACAAGGAGTTGGCCTGTGAAGTGAAGGTGCTGCAGCAGGTCAAGGCAGAGTCTGAACATAAGAGGAAGAAGCTTGATGCTCAGGTACAAGAGCTGACTGCTAAGGTCACAGAAGGAGAGAGACTGAGGGTGGAACTGGCGGAGAAAGCTAACAAGCTGCAGGTAAGGCTGTGTGCAGGAAGTCCTAAACTGCTGAAAAATAATGCAAGGAAGTAAAAGCCTTAACCAGATGCAGAAAGGGCTGGGAAAAATTACTTTGAAAGGTGCAGCTAGGATCTGGCTCTGTAGTTATGTGGGAGGTGATCAGTCATGCACCCCTTTACTTAAAGGGGCCTTAAAGTTGTGACGTGCCTCAGGTGGAGAAAGCTGGGCAGCGATGACATTAATCCTGAACTTTTTGGGCTATGTGAGAATTATAGTGGCTTCGAAGTACATGGCTTCCCGTCCTGGAGGCTCTGCTGACACTGGCCTGCAGATTTTTGGCTTGGATATGGAATTGAGTAGATTGGGCTGAGGTCATTTATAGGTGTGAGGAAAAATGTACTGATTAATGGCCACAGGTTTCTTCTTGTGCTTCAAAGCTGTGAGCTTGACAGAAATTGACAGGAATTGCAAGTAAAGGCCTGTTCTTCTGGGAAATGGAGAAAATGGACAAAATACAGGGCTGACTTTTAAACCACAGCAATGAGTACTTCAGGTAAATCAAGCTAAAGTGCTTCAAAAAGGGAATGGCCCAGTTCTTTTCAGGGGAAGCTGCTAGGCAGGCTCTCACTGTATGTACAAGTAGCATAGCCTAAAATAGCAAGAATTGGCACCTGACAGTAACCTTTTCTCTTGCAGTGATGCTTGAAACTCAGCTGCCACCCTGATGATCCCTGAATTAACCGTCCTGTAATTAAAAATAGCATTTAAGTATGAATGCAGAAATTGGAATAACATGCTCTGCCAAACAGCATGTCTAACTCTTGTTAGGTTATACTTTTATGTTCAAGATTGACATCCAACTTCAAGTTTCTAACAGAAATTCAGTGTTTTTAGCTGGTTGTATCTCTACTGGGATCTATTGTTGCCTTGTCATACCTAGAATCTGAGGTTTTTGTTCTGCAGTTCCAGCTCCCAGTGGGATGTAGGCTTTGCCCTGAGCCATCTGCACGCTGTTACCTTTAGACTGCTTGCTTTGCAGAATGAGTTGGATAATGTCTCGAGTCTCCTGGAGGAAGCAGAGAAGAAAGGCATTAAGTTTGCCAAGGATGCGGCTAGTTTGGAATCTCAGCTTCAGGATACACAGGTGTGTGTGCAGCGAAGCTTGAACTTTGCACTGAAGCTTTGCTCTTCATTGAAATTCTGACTGCATAACAGAAAATATATTTTAATTCATGGTTTGGAAAGTCCCTCAGGTAGAAGCACCATTTCCCATTGAAGTCTCATGACATGCGATGTTAATGACTGCTCAGCTACATGTGGAGCAGATTTGTCGTTATCTGAGATTCACTACTTGATAGACTGTAGCCTTTCAGTTTCTCTTATTTCTTAGTCTCTGTGGGAAATAAGTATTAAGTCAAAAAAAACCTTTCCAAGTAGAATGTTAATGTAAGATCCTTGGGGCATATGAAAGGCATGAGGGACAATACCCTGTCTTTTACTGACAGCTTCAGTTCTTAAAACTGCCAGCGTTTGTTTTTGCTTTGTGCATATATTTATCATTTAAATACACTCTTCCTCTTCCCACCACCCACCCTCCCGCCCCCGGTAATAAAAATGCTAATGGTGACCACTTCAACAATGTTAATCATGATTGGAGAGGTCTGTGAGGAACAGGATGATGGGAGGAGGCGGGGATACTTACATCTTTCATTAGCTTCTGTTATGACAGACATTTCCACTGCCAAATTACAGCTGTCTTTAAAGTGACCTTTGTATTTAAGCAATGCAGCAAAATTTGGAAGCAGGATTTGTAGCTATATATTCTTCCCAGGTGGTTTAAAACAGAGACTCTGTATGTTTGTCTGAAAGAAGAAAAATAAATTTTGAAGGCGACTTCTGTGCTCATCCCTTTAAAGATGGGAAAGTATCATCCAGTAACTTCTAGAACAGACAGTGGCCTGGATTCCCTGGTCAGAAATATGCTTTATAAAGCTGTAAGTGTGCCCAAAATGAATGAACAGTGCCTTTTTGAAAAGCTGTATCACAAATGTCTTCATACGTATGTCCTTGTACAAAAACGCTGTGAGAAAAATAATCAAACTGAAACTCCATATAGAGTGATGGAGGGTGGTAGCCGAAGGCCATGGTTAACGCACCATGAACCAAACTGAACTTTGGGTGTTGTGCTTGTGTAACAGGAGCTGCTTCAGGAAGAAACCCGCCAGAAACTCAATCTGAGCAGTAGGATTAGGCAGCTGGAAGAGGAGAAGAACAACCTACAAGAGCAGCAGGAAGAGGAAGAAGAGGCCAGAAAGAACTTGGAGAAGCAGATGCTCGCCTTGCAGTCACAGGTAGGCTGCTGTAAACGGCAGGGCTTCTGTAAGGCCTACGCATTTCAGGTGACATGAATTCGTGTCCCAAACCTCTCAGGAAAATGTCATGTAACTTGGACATATGCTATTCCAGATTTTAGAATAGAATTCCCTGTGGTCTTTCTCCATCGCAGCAATGACTGGTATGGCTAACTGCGATGGGCAGTACTTTCCCCAGCGTAGTATCCTGCTAGCTCACAATTTTTGTGTTACTGCAGCTAGCAGTTACATCTATTTCTGGTGTTGTATTTTACCTCTGATGCCTTTCTCTCTGTCTCGTGATGCACTAAGGAACATTATTGTCTTCTATTAAATTTCAGTTGGCTGATGCTAAGAAAAAGGTAGATGATGACTTGGGAACCATTGAAGGCTTGGAGGAAAATAAGAAGAAATTATTGAAGGACATGGAGTCCTTAAGCCAGCGCCTAGAGGAGAAGGCAATAGCTTATGACAAGCTGGAAAAGACAAAGAATCGCCTGCAGCAAGAGCTGGATGACTTGATGGTAGATCTAGATCATCAGCGCCAGATTGTTTCTAACTTGGAGAAAAAGCAGAAGAAGTTTGATCAGGTAGTCTAGTTTCCTGTCATCTTGCTGCTTTCTATGATTTTTAAATGACATCTTGTTTATATTGTAACTGCATAAATGAACTTTGTATAAAGAAGATTCTGACTAGAGTGCTGTGGTTATTGATATTTCCTTTGTGGGCAGCTTGGCCTTTGTTAAGTAACTTGTCACTTAAAATTTCAGTGAGCTAGATGCCAGCTTTGAGTCTTGTTAGATCAAGTAATAAGCTCTTTATATATGAAAAGGAAATTATACTGGAACAAAAACCTAATAGTATTATTGAATCCCTCAAGATAGACTAAGAAAGGATGCGAAGACTGCAAGATGAAAATAATGCAAAATTTACTTAATCTTGGTTAGTAGCTTGCTTTCTTCATCTCATCCCAGAGTAGCTGTAGCTGTTTTCTTACTAGCACTTTAATCAAGCTGGAGAGACTAGGTAGCTTCTGAAGGCCTAGTCTGTAACCACTTCATTGACTAAAACACCTGAGGATGGAAGGACCTGATTATAGAACTTATGAGATGAATCAATTTTTTCTTATGTTCAGATGCTGGCAGAAGAAAAGAACATTTCTGCCAGATATGCAGAGGAAAGAGATCGTGCTGAGGCAGAAGCAAGGGAGAAGGAAACCAAAGCACTGTCTCTGGCTCGGGCTTTGGAAGAAGCCCTGGAAGCTAAGGAAGAATTTGAAAGACAGAACAAGCAGTTGCGTGCAGATATGGAAGACTTAATGAGCTCTAAAGATGATGTGGGCAAAAATGTAAGTATGTTTCCACACCCTGTTTTGTTTTATGCTGCATAGGGAATAACGTGGGAAAACTCCCTGGCTGGAGAAGTATATTTGACACAAAAGTATAACTTTTTGAAGTTGATTTATGACCTAGAATTCTGGAGGAATTAATGGTGAGAATAAGGGGGTGGTCTTCATTAACATGAAGCCCCTTCAAAAATGTAAAGGTGTGGAGAGCAGAAGTTGCTGGCCAATGGACTAACGGCTCCTGTGCTGGGTCTAAGAGCTTGTCTCTCTGCTGCTTTTCCCTGGCATTGCACAACGCACCTTTCCAGTGACCTGCATGGAGTTTGTTGGGCTCTCTAATACAGCGTGCTGCTCTGCCTGTTCTGTCCAATTCAGAGCATCACAAAATGGAGTGTACTGAGCTCATGTAATGTCTTAATTTGCTGTTAATGTTGCTGATGTTGAGATGTCTGAAGGAGAGGGCCTGATTAATGTTTGTGGCTTAGGTCCATGAACTGGAGAAGTCAAAGAGAACTTTAGAGCAACAGGTTGAAGAGATGAGGACTCAGCTTGAGGAACTGGAAGATGAACTGCAGGCCACAGAAGATGCTAAGCTTCGTTTGGAGGTGAACATGCAAGCTATGAAAGCCCAGTTTGAGAGAGATCTGCAAGCCAGAGATGAACAGAATGAAGAGAAAAAGAGGATGCTGGTTAAACAGGTATGTCTGTTTTACTGTACTTTGTAGTGGGAGGGGTGTGAGGGTCTTTTGCCAAAGCTCTGTGGCTTTGGCGATAACTTGCTGCCAGAAAAACACACCTCTTTGCTTAAAGATCCCATCCTATAGCAATCCCAAGCACTGATCTTGACAAACAACAGAACAGGTCTTGCTGAGGACTGGCCACTGTCAGCTGTAAGTCTGCTCCTGATGGTCCTCCAAAGATACCTGGTGTGCAAGCAGAGGTTGGCTATTGACTGGGTGTATTTTAAGGACAGGGGTATGTTATTTGGACTTTTAAGCCCATCATATTTGATATGCAGGAATAAGCTCATGGATGGTGAGATAGACTGAAAGACTGTAATTAAGTGAACAGTTTCCTAAATTAAAATTGTGACTAAGATTCCTGATTTGCCAGACTTGAGAAGTCTAGTAACACAAAGCAGATCAGAAACTACTCGAGAAATGCCTTTAAAAGTTCATGCTTATAAGAGAAGATGGTTCTAAATTAAAACTAAGCTTTGAGGAAAAAGCAGCCAATATTTCAAGATTAATCCTAAGAAAATAAAAATGTACAATTACTTGGAATCACCAGTATAGAGACCTCTTAGAAATAAACATGGCCTGGAGGCCCTTCGAAGTTCACTGCAGTTAAAATTGCTATTATCTTGCACTGGTCAAGAGTTCTTGACCTGGAACGAGGAGGGAGGCTTGCTTCAAAGCAAAACCTGTTCTTTGATGTTGGTAACATGTGGCATTTCTGGCTCAGTTTGGCTTCATCTTGGCTTGATGCTAAGATACTTTTCTGTATTGTTTTGAAAAGCATTTGTTGGTGTATAAATGCTAGTAGTAAAGCTGTTTCAAAGAGAATTGCTTCCTTTTTTCTTGAGAAAATGAGGTGATTCTAATTATTTCCCTCTTAGTGGTTCAATCAGAATTAGTGACATCTGCTCCGGAGTGATACCTAAATGTGGATAGATGTGCTGGGCAAGAAGCTGAACAGATGAAATGGAAATGCTTCAAACAATGGGTTACTGGCTTTGCTTTCATTTTTGTCAGTTTGGACATCTCTGCTTCCAATTTGTGGTTTTGCTTTTGCCATCTGCAGCGTCTTCCCTGGAGCCTGCATTCTGTAGTCTCTTCCAGTCGAGAAATGTTAGTTCTGCTCTGCAAAGGCCTTTCGTAGTCACCGAGCACTTCGTTAGGATTTCGTGTTTGCTCTGTTCCTGGAGCTGAACGTGTAAAACGCCTTGATTCCACAGGTGCGAGAGCTGGAGGCAGAGCTGGAAGATGAGCGCAAACAGAGGGCTCTTGCTGTGGCAGCCAAGAAAAAATTGGAGATGGACCTGAAAGACCTGGAAGGTCAGATAGAAGCTGCAAACAAGGCTCGGGATGAAGCGATCAAACAGCTACGTAAGCTCCAGGTAGGCCCAGCTACATCAACCGAGCCACTTTCCCTCCTGGTGGCAGGCTGCCGGGGGTGTCACTTTTCATGAAATACATTTGTAGCTTGAAGGCAGAAGGAGTATCAGACTGGATTGTGCTGATGTGTGTCAGAGCGTCTGGCCTGAACTTATCACCTGCTCAAAACTCCTCTCATCCATTTGTGGGTAAGGAGTTAAAATTGTCCCCTGCGTACTTCTGTTTGGTAGTTACTGTTTTACTTATTTCAACACTTTGCATAAAGTTTTAATGAGCATTGATTTCTAGGCTGCATTTTTTTAATTTGTTTGTATCTTTGAATTTACTGATTTGAGCTCAGCTCTTGCTGACTGCTGCTTCCTCAGTTTGTTGGACTTTTTAAGGTGTTTTCAGCCAAAAACACTCCAGAGAAAAAGGAAGACTAAATTCTAGTTGCTTTTGAAAAGCTCCAAGATGCTCACTCTTTTTAGTTTGGCAAGAAAAAAATAGTCCTTGTGTCAAGGATTTATTTCTTATTCCCAGAAAAATATTCAGCGTTTGGTACAGTTCAATTTTGCCAAAAATTTTCAGTGTCATGGCCCAAAGCTGCAGGAGTACAAGACCATGGCAGGACTGTGCCAAATTAAATTGCCTTTCTGCCTTGTCCGCTTTGTTCCTTGGCAATCCGACTTCTCATCCTACTTCAGCTGAACGAGGGCGGTTCTGGATCTGAGCCCTGGCTGCAGAGGGAGCGCAGGTTAATGCAAGAAACGCTGGTGCCTGGCAATGCCCTGCTCCTCAAGTGCAAGGGAACAGGACAGCCAGAGAGCTCACACGTGATCTCTGCACACTTCCACACAAGCACCCAAAATAAGCGGTCTCAGGACTGGGGATGTACTAAAGATGCAGGTACAGCTGAAATGCGGTTTCTCCAGACGCTAGGAGAGTAAGAAAGTTGAAGTCAAACTGGTGCAGGTGAGGATCTCAGTCTGTGGTAGCAGCGTTTCTGAAGGAAGTGTTAGCGTGTGCTTCGAGGTGTGCAGAATGGTGCGTTGTGTCACTTCTGCACTGAGAACTACCTTCCACACTTGCAGTAAGTTTTGTGGGTTTTAGTCAATTTACTGAAATGTTTTACAAATCATTTCAGTCGCTTTACCTCTCCCTGACAGGTTTCATGACACACATAATTGAGCAGCTCTTTTCCTACAAGAAATATACCATGTAAATAAGGTGGAGTCTTACAATGTGATATTTCTGACAAGGAATTAGAGAGATGGAAAGATGAGAAAATGAAGTTTTACTGTGAAAATAAGACCTGAAAATGCATTAAGTGGAATGAAGCCTCTTTGGGAGGAAGGTCTTACCTCTTAAGGGCCAAAATGCTTCAAAGCTACTAACAAATCTTGTGATTGTCCTAATGCAGCATGGCCTTCTCTTTCCCCTGCTTTCCAACTGCAGGCTCAGATGAAGGACTACCAGCGGGAGCTGGAAGAAGCCCGTGCATCCAGAGATGAGATCTTCGCGCAGTCCAAGGAGAGTGAAAAGAAGCTCAAAGGTCTTGAAGCAGAAATACTCCAGCTCCAAGAGGTGAGATTGAAATCCATAGAGTTTGTTTTTTTCTTGCTAAAGTAAGGCAAAGATCGGAGAATTAAAAAAGTAAAAAGCAATCCACTAAGCCTTTACAGATGACCTACGACTCCTAAATCTGCTCCGTGTCATCCCTTTGCAGGCTTCAAACTTGTCAGTCGTGCACTTGTCAGTCCTTAGCAAATGCCTGGGTGTTTCTACCACTTAATACAGTTTTATATATGAGATTCAGTGCTGTTTACACTATTGTGCTAAAGATTTTATTTTCTATGCTTTGCTTGCATTCATGTACTCTAAATGGACCTAAAAAATTTGTGTAACTTAGTGCCCACTTGACACTGAACGTGTTTATTAGAGCACGTGATGGTATCATTTTTCTCCTGCTGTTTAGGGCTTGACTATTACTGAACTTCACAGATTTTTTTTTTCTGTTAACTTTGTGCAAGGAACACTTCAGGGACGGGGAGAAGTAAATCCATCGCAGTCATGTGGCAGCTAAGGGGGGAAGTATCAAGATGATGCCTCTTGCTAGCTTCCATGGCTCTTCCTTCTGCTTATTTCTTCATTAAGGGACCTCAGGGGTATTGCACTTCACGGTGTTCTCCCAGAAGTTATTAGAAGGCTAAATTGTTTGCAGAAGTTTTGAGATTCCCAATGCTGTAATGCATCTTTTCCTAAACCTTTGCAGGAATTTGCTGCGTCTGAAAGAGCCCGACGTCACGCTGAGCAGGAAAGGGATGAGTTGGCTGATGAGATTGCAAACAGCGCTTCAGGAAAGTGAGTCATCAAATGTATTAATTGTGCATCTGAAGAACTCCGGGCACCAGCAGCTGTAGTTCTCAGCAGTCTGCTTGCAAATTATGTGTTGACCTGCCTGCCTTATTAAAAATCCCTTGTTGTTATGAGGAGAATTGCTTGCGCGGGAGCTTCTCATGACAATTTGCAATGCCTAAAATGTAAGAAGCAAACTAGTCGGTTGCTTTCTATCAGATCTGAACATGTCTTGACCCAAATACTTCCTTTCTAGGTCAGCGCTGCTGGACGAGAAGCGCCGGCTGGAAGCTCGTATTGCACAGTTGGAGGAAGAGCTCGAGGAGGAGCAGAGCAACATGGAGCTTCTCAATGAGCGGTTCCGAAAGACCACGCTGCAGGTGAATCTGCTGTTGGCAATGCTGCCGGGGCAGTTTGTCTTTCGGTGTGCAGTTAAGTGGAGGCTCTGAATAGCGCCAAATGATCTATTCTTCTCCTCTGAAAGGTTGACACGCTTAATTCGGAGCTAGCTGGGGAGAGGAGTGCTGCCCAGAAGAGTGAAAATGCACGGCAGCAGCTGGAAAGGCAGAACAAAGAGCTGAAAGCCAAGCTGCAGGAACTGGAGGGATCTGTGAAGTCTAAGTTCAAGGCAACAATTTCTACTCTAGAAGCCAAGATTGTGCAGCTAGAAGAACAGCTTGAGCAGGAAGCCAAGTAAGGAAAGAATCTGTTTGCCTGTGTTTGCTCTGTTGGTTGAATGTCTGAGACCTCCATGCCTTAAGTCTATGTAGAGTTTAGAGGTGAGATTACAGCACAGGAATTGGGTTTTATTATCAAGAAATCTACTGTTCAGGGGACACACTCTAACAAGAGCTGTGAAGTAACTGGGATTGAAACTTTCAGAATCTATTTGCTCCATGACTGAAACTGCTGAGTTAACTCTTGAAGTCACCCAGCTGAGTATCTTGACTGGTAGTCCCAGGATGTTTGAGGTGCTGCAGAAGTATCTTGAGACAAGATAAAACCTCCCCTTGAGACACCTGGTCTCTTTGGTTAGAGGAAGCAAGTTGAGCAGCTTAGGTGTGACAGCTTAAGTTAGTTGACATGAATCCTGTGCTCTGCAGAGTCTTCCTGCAGGGAGTTCTTCCTGCCTGTCCTTTCTGTCTCAGTTTTCCACTCTTTCATTTCTTTTTGGCCAGTTCCTCCCTGAATCCAAAGGTGGGCTGTCTTATCGCCATCTCCTTTTTTTTTTCTTGGCGCTTTTGGCTCTGCGGGAGGACTTTGTTACTAGCAATAACTTTAAAGCTGCTCTGTTCAATCTCATTGTGAAGCAACACTTTCTTATCCTGCTTTTTAACCTCCATACCATACTCTAGTGCTACAGTGCTGAGACTTTCCACTTTCAAAGCTGCATCCCAGCCAACCACCAGCACTCTGAGACCAACATTGGTTCTGTTGGTGGTGGCAGGCCTGTTAAGAGGACTCAAGTATCAGTCACACAGTGAAGCGAGAGCCTTTTGGAAAGGACAGACCTTGTGTTCCTGGCCTTCGTGTACTGGGATGAATTACGGCTTTTGGTTATTCTAGGGAAAACAAATTGGTGCGCCGTACAGAGAAGAAATTGAAAGAAGTCTTCATGCAGGTGGAGGATGAGCGTCGACACGCAGACCAGTACAAGGAGCAGGTAGGTGGAGGGGCTTAGTTTTTGAGACCTGTTTCTTAGAGAAGCCAAATAAAACCATTCTTGGAGTAGAAAGGGCTGGTTACGAAGCATTTTAATGAAATTTGAGGGAACCCCCATCTTGCTCACTAAACCACTAGAGTCACTCGCAGCAGTCAGAGCCTCCTTGTCTGAGCGCTGGTGTGATGGTCCATCATTTACTCTGACATCCCAGGAGCTCTGCAGTGTTTCCAGACGGGACTCCAGACGCTGGAGTCTGCAGTGAGGCTGATGGTTCATCTCCAGCTGGGTTGGTCAGGGAGGACAGGGCGTTAGCTGACCTCTGACCTCCCAAATCGTGGGGTTGCAGCTGCTGAGTTTGATCCTGACAACCTGTTCTGTCTTTTAGATGGAAAAGGCAAATGCCAGAATGAAGCAGCTCAAACGCCAGCTGGAGGAGGCTGAAGAGGAAGCCACACGTGCAAACGCTTCCCGACGTAAACTGCAGCGTGAGCTGGATGATGCCACGGAGGCCAACGAGGGCCTGAGCCGGGAGGTCAGCACCCTGAAAAACAGGCTAAGGTAAGTGGTGCCATTAGCAGCAGGTAGGGGCTTATCAGAGCCCTTGTGTGCCCGCAAACCATCTCCAATATACATCTGTGGGTAGCATCCAGCTGGGGCACTGCAGAGCAGAGCTGCTGATGTTAGGGGATGGGGCAAGCTGGAGCCTGCTGGGAGCTGCTGACTGGGCCTGATGGTGATAACCCGAAGCTGCCTGACCACAGGGATTATTCCTGACAAGTCCTGAGCCTCAGCTCTTTGACATTTATGCTGGCAAGTCCCCTGGGGGTCCCAGGTCAATCCAGCCAGAGGTAAACGTGACAGACAGCTCAGTGATGCCTTTCCAGGGGCTGGTACTGATCTGTTTTTTCCTGCCCCGCTGCGGTGGGAAGAGAGAGCAGGTCTCTGAGATCAAGGTCTCTACCAAGTGCAGATGAGAGTCACCAAAGGTGGAGCTGCCACAGCACAGAAACCCCCTCAAGAGGTGCAGAGCAGCTGAGCTGGCTGGTCTATGGCAATGGCAGGAGGGGCGCAGCGCAGCACTTCCAAAACGAGCAGCTGATATATTTTTTAGAGAACCTGCTGTTTAGTACTTGGTCTGGGCTTGGTGATCCTACAGAGACAATATTTTAAGTTACTTGGAACTTGCCAAATTCAGGCGATGGTTGCAAATGAAGCAGGAATACCAGAGTACCAAGGCGTGTTTGCATGTAGCGTGGTGACACCTTGGTCAGAGAGGGAGTGAAATTTGTCCCGTGGGTGGCCCAGAGCTGAGCCGCTGCCTCCCCCTGCGGCTCACCAGGGACGGGGCAGCCACCAGCACCGGAGGGGCTGTGAGTGACCTGTCCCCAATCACCGTCTGCTGCTTGTTCGCAGGAGGGGGGGCCCCATCACCTTCTCCTCGAGTCGATCCGGGAGGCGCCAGCTGCACATCGAAGGGGCCTCTCTGGAGCTCTCGGACGACGACGCGGAGAGCAAAGGCAGCGATGTGAACGAAGCGCAGCCAGCCCCTGCCGAGTAGAGCCCCGCCGCACCATTTGCATGCAGAGACCTTTGACACACCAGTCGGCAGGAGGAGGAGGACTTTCCCGACCACCGAACTGCCTTGTGGCCCTAACTCTGCCTTACGAACCGTCGGCATGATGCTACAAGGTTACTTATCATAGGTCAACTACGTCTTAAGGCTCTCCGGCCTCACCATACTGTACCCTGCTTCAGATATAGGTACAACTGCTTTTTTATATATAGTAAACAAAATGGGATCGTCTCTGTTCAGTGCATCTATTTTCCAGATACTCATTGTAAAGCCATTTTATAAAGCATCATGTGAAGGATGAAACTTTTCTTTTTTTATCAATACAGAAACTTCATTCCCAGAGGGTAGGTGGTGGGGACAGACCCATGGTCATGACTATGCATGCTTTGTTGTACAGACAACATCCTTCCGTTTCTTCTGTGCTCAGATGGCCCTTGGCTGTGCTGAGTCTGTTGGATCATTGAAGACCAAACCGCACCTGTATCTTTCTTTTCTCCTAATTGTTGTGATCAGCACACACACTCAGCGAGTGAACTGTGAAAAGGCCTTGGGAAGTGTTAGAGGGAAATGTAGGGATGAATGAGTAGCATCCATTTTTAACCCGCAATATCATTTTGAAGTGTTCTCAGCACCTGCTTCATCAGTTAGTGTTCCTGCAGTACAGGCAAACTGGAATAGCATCGCCGTTCCCCGTCTGTACGGTACGTGTGCGTTTGTAGAGACCCGCTGTCACCGTGCCTGACAGATCTGTGTATATATTAAGGCTCGTATAATGTGAACACCAGTGGAAAATAAACATGCAACACAGGCAAAATTAATTTATTAATTTATGGCTGAGTTAGTTGGTCTCCAGGCCACGGAGCCGAGCAGCTGCACTGTGAGGCGAGGCTCACGCGAGACCTTAGCAGCCGGCCTGGTGTCACTGGGGGAGCCGGGCACTGGCAGCCGGGTGCTGTGCGGCGCGGGGAGCCCGTGGGGACAGGGGCTCCCCCATGGGGGTTGCCTGCCATGAGTTGACATGCCAGTGGATGTGAATCCTTCTCGTCGTTGTTGTTGTTGGTTTTTTGTTTTTTAATTTGAACAGTATTACAGCGAGTAGTTAGCGTTCTTTTTGTTTAAATAGCTGAAAAACTGACATTACAGAAAGTGCCTTAGACACTACAGTACTAAGACAATGTTACATATATAATTTGCCTATATAACAATGATTTAATGTATTAATTTTGACTGTGCTTCATATCACGTACCTCTCTCTAGTCCAAGTGGTATTATTGATATTAGTGACAATGAACCAGTGTTAACTAGGAAACTTCCTCTGCTCAAAAACCATGGATATCCTTTTTTGGTTAAAAGCTTTAACATCTGTCGCAAAGGTTTTGTTGTGTGTGTTTGGATATTTTTAATCAAACTGGCTGTTGACCACCAGGCATCTGACTGCAAATATCTTGTTTTCTTGTATACCCATATTTCTAGACAATGATTTTTGTAAGACAATAAATTTATTCATTATAGATGTGGCCGCCTGCTCTGTTTACTTACAGGAAGAGCTGTCTCCTGAGGCTGGCATAGACCTTAATAAACGAGAATATGACTGGAAGCTGCCTTTTACCTTCTTACTGTTTTGTTTGCTTGGTTTTTCCTTTTTTTTTTTTTTTTTTTAAATTTATTTGACCTAAATACAGCGGAAATGGTCTGGTCAAGGGCTGAGCCTTTGCCTTTGAACTTTAACGGCACCACAGAGCTGTTGGGTAAGGCTGAGGCTGGGGGAAGCTGC
>NW_010166888.1:90325-90728 GCF_000695765.1 Mesitornis unicolor
CCCTCTGCTGCCAGCTGCCCAGCCTTGGATCTGGCAGCCTCCCAGTGCCAGGCTCTGTTGGGGACCCCCATTGGTCGCAGACAGCAGCTCCTTCAGCCCTGGGCACCCCAGGCTGGCTCCCTCCTCCTGTGCTGTGGTGGCTGTTTGCTGTGTCAGCACAGAAAAGTGGGGACCTGGATTGACAGGGGGAGGGGAGAGGAAGAAGGACGGTGTTGGGTTAAAGGTGTGATGAGGGGGAGAGGTGGCTGGAGGGCAGCAGGGAGCTCCTGTCCTGGCTCTGCTGCATGGGGCAGCGGGAAATAGGGTGGGAGCTGCTGTGCCCCTTGCAGTGGTTCCCTCTGCTCCCAGCTGCCCAGCCTGGGCTCTGGCAGCCTCCCAGTGCCGGGCTCTGTTGAGGACCCCC
>NW_010166888.1:90794-95715 GCF_000695765.1 Mesitornis unicolor
CGCCCTCCTCCTGTGCTGTGGTGGCTTCTCCTGCTGGGAAGAGCAGAGAGGAGGTGGGAGGGCTCTTCCCTGTCCTGGCAGCAGAGCTGGTGCAGGGCTCGGCTCAGCGCAGGAAGTCACTGTGCCCTGGGGTCTTCAACGGTGGCAGGAGGGGTCACTGCACTGTGGGTGACCTGCTGCCCCAGCAAACCGTGCCTCGTGGCCTCAGTGGGTGCTGGCGCAGTGGCCTCTGGGTGCTGGAGCAGCTGCCCCAGGGTGGGGGTCGCTGTGTGGTGCTGAGAAGTGACTGCTTCAGGCCAAGCTGAGGGTGCTGCAGAAACAGCCAGGACTGGGCACAGGCCCTGGGGGCTGCCACAGCCCTGTCAGGCCCCCTGGGCACAAGGTGGAAGGGAAGCTCTGAGGAAGAGGCAAAAATCTCTGGCTGCTGCAGCTGGAAGCCTCCAACGCTGTCCCAGCTCTTTCTAAAATCCAGTCTTGAATCCTAGGACTTGGCTGAGCCACCAGGACTTCCAGTGGCAGGAGCAGAGGCTGCAGCATGGAGAGGCATTTGCTCAGCCCCAGCTGCTCCCCGTGTGCTTGGATGGAACCAAAGCAGCATTCCAGCCCTGCAGAGCAGCACCTCTGGACCAGCCCCTGGCTACATGACAGAGTACAGCCACTGCCACAGTTTCTGCAAAATCCACTGATTTCACATTAAAAGAACTTTTATTTTTTTGAAAGATTACTCTCATTTGCTTTTATTTAACCCACATCATGAGCTGTGTCACCACGGTGGTATGGTACACTGTCCTATTGAAACATGCCATAGAGATTTTGAATAAATAAAGCTACAAAGCCCAAGTTATGTACAAAGATCTTAGGCAAAGATATTATGTTTACAAACCTATGTACAATAAAACAAATGTAAACAGTCAAATGCAGCAGAGGATGCACAGGAAAGGACCACACAAACCCTAACGGCAAGGGGGAGCTTCCCACCTCCCTTCTGCTGGGGCCAATGGTTTGTTTTCTCAGCGCTTGTCAATACACGAACTCAGAGCTGCAGAGCAACTGATGGCATGGACCCAACTGCGACGCTGCTTTCTGAACCCACAGCTCAAACCCCGGCTGGGTTTGCTGGTTCATTTTAAAGTCCACCAACTTGGAGGCACATAGACAGAAATCGCACAAATACGTTGCTTGAAAGACCCACAAGGTACACAGCTGCCCAAAACTGTCACAGAAGCCCGCAGGTGATGCTGTAAAATCCAGTCCTACTTACACAGAGTGGAACAGGGCTGTAATGGGTACGGGGGGGATGCATGGGCAGTGCAGCCAGTTGCAGTAGCGGTTTCTAAGGCTCTCGCGGCGTCCCTGTGTGGATGTGGGGCTGCTGGGCGCAGGGAGGGCATGAAGCTGCGCTGCAGGCACATGGGCACCCCCTCTGCACTGCAGCAGCTCTGCATGGCACTGCCCCATGCTCTGCGCGCACTACAACTGATGTTGCGATGGACGTGTGCTGGGGCTGTGATGGTCACCTGCAGCCTCCTGCCCTGCCCCAGCTCAGCCGTGGCATCCCCAAGGCACCCAGAGCTGGAGCTGGGGCCATACGGGTGCTGGGAGGAGCTCAGCACCCCTGCCTGCTGCACGAGGTGGGAGGCAGATGTGCCCCAGCAGTGACAGCCACGCGCCTGCCTGGCCGTCATTTATTGAGCTGCAGTAACCGAGGCGCCTAACAGGGCCTAGTCCCCAGCTGCAACTGTCCTCACCCAGGGCCCCTTTCCAGAGGTCAGAGGCTTGCAGGGAGGACAGCAGCTGCTGGAGCAGGCAGGCAGGGACAAGGGGTGCCTTCAAGAGGAGTGGCCAATGCTTGTGTCATGCCAAACCTAAGAGAAGAGATAACGCAAGGCACCATGGACCACCTGGATGAGGCTTGGTGTGCAGGACCCCTGCATCCCCTGGCAGAGAGCACTGCTGGCGTGGGGCCAAGTCAGAGCACACCCGCTACAGCAACGGGGGGGACACAATAAAATGTATTAACATGACATGAGGGCCGTGAGCTCAGGGTCTCCTCTGGCAGCACGGGGCGGGTCGTGTTCCAGCAGGGCGGAATGGGGAGGAATTGGGAGCAGTTCTTCTCTTGGTGGGCCGAGAAAAGCATCCACAAGTCCGAACACGACCTCCCGCAGGCTCATACGCTCAGGGGGAGCATGCCAGGCGCTGAGGATGGTCGGGACCCTCCCAGTCCGGGGGGACCTTGATCAAAGCCGTTTACTGCCCTGAAAAGCAAGAAGAGACAGAACTTTAGGTGACAAGCAGCCCCACAGCTGGCACTGCTCAACTCTCCCTCCCCAGCAGCTGGAAGATGAGCCCCTCTCCTCTCTGCATCCTCACCCTCACCGTGCAGCGGCTGCTCGGTGGGTGCTGGAGCAGGGCCAACACCTGATCACGACCAGGTTCCTACCCCCAGCTGCAAGGACCAGTGCTCACCACGGCCAGGTGTACCCAAGGAGCACCCATTGCCCAGCGCAGGGTGACCAGCCCAGGAGGACAAGGGGCTCCTGCGCAGACCCTGAGCCCACTGGAGTTACACGATCGGCTCTGTGCAGCTGAAGGCACCAGGCACAGCAGCACTGCAGCCTTGGTTCCCCCCCACATCAGCTCTTCTTCCCTCTTTATTGCTGCCCATTTGCCCAGGAGCAGCTGTTTGCAGCTGCCTGCAAGTGATGCACAGCCCCAGGGGTGTGCACCGTCACGCAGGGGGGTGCAGCAGGGCTGGGGACAACTGTACCCACTTCCCCAGGTCCTTCACAGGTGCCCACACAAGCTGTGCCCACTGCTGGGGGTGGACACACAGGGTGATGGTGCACGGGCTCTGCAAGAGCAGGCAGGCACACGTTAAACACAGCAGAGCTGCTCGATGCTACACTACCCCTGGCTGGGGTGCACCGGGGGCTCCGTGTGTCTCCACACCCCCAGGATCCGTGTGCTCCCCCCCTTCCAAGGCTGTTGGGGGAGGCAAAGGCGTGGAGAGCCCGGCTTCCTGACGAACTGGGAGAGGAGCACGTGGGCCTGGCAGCTTTTTCATCTCTACTCTGTTAGGGCTCTGACAGATCTTCTGTAACAAGGCTCAGCACACAGCACCCACCCAGGCTCACCCTCTGCTGATCACCACCACCACGACAACCAGAAGCGATGACCTCCCTGCACCAGGCCAGCACACACTCACCACCCCAGTGCTGTCCCAGAGCCAGCACCCTGCCCTCACGGTGGAGTCTGTAACACTGATGGGGTCCACACTCCATAGGGCCGCTCCTCGCCCTGGTGGCTGCCTGCTCTCAGCAAGCACCTCTGCAGCACTGCACCAGCTTTGCCCAACCACCCACACCCCTCGTGTCCCTCCCAGCAAAGCAGTGACTGCAGTCACTGCCCAAGGACAGACGTGGCAGCAGCTCACACAGGGGTGGCTCAGGGCACTGTCCTCAGAGAGAGCGGTGCCGTTTCCATGCTCCCATTTGCACACCAACGCCTTTCCTGTGGGATTTACATTCACTCGTGACCTCGCATCTCCTATATCAGGGATGCAAAAACCCTGTCAGCAAACCCAGCAGGCTGCTGCCACTGCACTGGGTGGTCACAAAACCCTTCCAGAAGAGCAGATGAAGAGCTAAAACCTCGAAGATTCCCATGGTAACGGAGCTCAGTGCCATGAGGAGCAGAGCTGTTTCCTTCCCTTCTCTGGCCGTCAAACAACCAGAGCAGCACAGCCCAGCACCAGGGAGGAACCACCTTGCCCACCTCTCCCCCATTAAGCTGGAAACTCCAACTCCCATTCAAGTGTTGCTTCATAAATTTCGAAAGGCAGGTGCCTCCCCGGCTGCAGGCAATAAAGAGCTGCTGGGAGAGGCTTAGGGGCAGATGTATTTCACCATTCACATTTCAACGAAGGGGCACGAAGCCAACCTGATCCCAACGTGACTCTGCAAATCGGTATCAGCTAGAAAGCACCTCTGCCAAGTAGGACAGGGAGGAAAACACTCCAACAAAAAACCCAAACAAAAACCCGACCACCAAACGGGATTAAAGTGCGGTATTTTGCTCCCTTTTGCAAAGGTTGGAGCAAAGTGACATTCAGCATCAGCAGCCTGGGAGCGTTCCTGTTTGATGAGTCACGTTAAAGCCAAGCTCTACGGAGCTGTCACATTTCCTGCACTAAATTCAGAGCCGCTCTCTGTGACAGAGAAATACCGAGGGGTAGTGCCCGGCCTCCAGGCACGCAGGACACGGCCAGGCCCACGCCAGCACCCTGGGCACTAGTGGGGTCCAGCACTGGTCTCCACTGGGAGCCCCCGGCCATGCAGCACGATGTGAGGCCGGGCAGAAGGGGCCGTGTCCCCACAGCACTGCCTGTTTGCCTCCCTGACGCGAGGTATTTAAATCAAACCAGAGCGCATGGCGCTAGCACGACACTATGCTAGGGATGGGCCAAGCACTACAAACTTCTCAAATACTGCTATTTCTGCGCCTCCCAAACTGAGTTTCCAGCACCCAAGCTCTGTCTCTGGGGAAAAGGCCTCCCTGCAGACCTGCCTCTGCAGGCAGTGTCTCCTTTTAAATGTAACGACATCCCTAACCCACCTCAGTCCCTGCTCAGAGGCAGGTTTAGCAGCTCAGGTGCCCTTTTTCATCTCCCAGAGGTACACGAACAAGGCCAGAAGCCATGAGGCCAACAGATGCCACATGGACGTGACAGGACTGTGCCTCAATCACCGGTGTCAAAAATAACCCAGTGATGCTCGAAACAAGAGAGCCCAAGCCCCATCACAGAGCCAGGGCAGAAAAAGGATGAGCGCTGTAAACGTTAGTATGTGTTGCAAGTGTAAACCAGCAAGAGATGTGGAGTGCTCACAGCACTACGACGCACCAGGGAGACGTGAGAAGG
>NW_010166888.1:95746-97762 GCF_000695765.1 Mesitornis unicolor
CTGCTGAAGGTGGAAAAGATAGAACCCCATTTTTGCAGCCTTTTCAGGCTTCCCTGTTGTTTGCTAATTAAAAAAAGAGAGCAGCAAGGCAGCGCAGAGTGCTTGCCTGTGGCAGCTTCTCCCAGGATCAGCTCCTGGAGCCAGTTACCTGCACCGTTCACTGCATCCTGCCAGCCCAAACCTGCCCTTGGTGCAGCAATTGAGATAAAGCAGCGGCTCTGATCTGCTGAAAGCCAGTTCGGCAAGTGGGGCATAAGAAAAGGCTTCAAATAGTAGCAGCAACTGGGGGCACAGTGAAAGCTGGCACTGTGGCTGAGCTTACTGAGGTCTTACCCAGCTGTGGATTTCTGTTGGTAACATGAAAACGCACCAAAAAAAGGGAAAGAAATCAGCATTACTGCAGTTGGAGTTAAAGGAAAATAACATACATCAAACAAAGCTGTGAAAAATAACACATGTGCTGGATGACTCCTGCCTAACCTCTCAGCAGCGAGCTGGGAGAAGTCCTTGTGTTCAGTCCCCAAGGTCTCAGACAGCGCTGGGGGAGCGCAGGCACCGCTCCAGCCTTTGGCCGCTCTGCCCAGGCCTGGCACCCGCGCAGGGTCGCTGCACAACAGCCCAGAAACCCACTCACGGGGATTAATCCCAGCTAGTTCGCCTGCCTCCTGCTTTTGCCTCGCTTCCCCCTTCTCCAGAGCTGACCTGAGCCGCTCTGTGGGGCCTGCTCTGTGTCCTTGCTTTGGGCTTCCTGAGAAACTGGGCTCCAGGGCACTTAAAAGGGAGCCAAAAGCCCCCGTCCCTGCTGGAAATGTCCCCTGTGGTGGTTTCTGATGGATGTTTCTGACTGCTTGTCTCTACAGTGGCAGAGTTCTGTGCCCATTTCCAACTGTTCTCACTGCCCTGTGATTGCTAACGATAGATTTTTACTCATTAATCTTTACTCCAAGCTGTATTTGGTACTCAGCACCTCCTCTCCAGTGCTCCCTTAACTCTAAGTGTCCAACAAAACCTCAGGAGAAGATTCTCGTGTAGCTGAACGGCCCAGGCTCAGGAGTAAATGGATGTGCTCAAGGCATACTTGGAGACCGGCCCCACAAGAAAACACGAGGAAAAGTGAGTGATAGAGGGACACCCAAGATGTGAGGAGGAGGAGGGGAACAAAGGCAGATGAGGCTGGTAGGAACCTGCACTTCTCAGCAGCATGGGGAACCCTCCGTGCTGCCTCAAGAGGCAGGAAAGTGAGACGAGTCCAACACTTCACCACTGCAGGCTGTGCCTGCGCTAAGCCCCAGTGCCACAGAGCCCACGACTCCGGTACCTGCGCAGCCTCGCTGGCACGACCATGCCAGGCAGGAACGGTGACGCCGTGACACCGAGCAGGAGCACCGCTGCCTCTGACCACACTGTCCTCTCCCCCTGCTCTGTAACCTTGGCCGGCTCCCAGCACATCTGTGCCTTTGTTTGCTTTCCCCTTAGCCAGAACCACAGCAACCAGGCATCGGTAAGCCAACAGCCAACAAAACGTTGAAGGAAAATCACGATCAAAGGGCAAACTAACTTTCAAAATGAACTAAGTCAACAGCAGTGATACTTCATCCTGTGTCTCTGATGCGACCAATTCAATCAGAAACATGCATTTGAAGAAATATTAATTAGATCAGGAAAGCAAGCAGCACTCAATCTTATGGTTGCAACAGGTCACAGCACCAGAGAAGTTTATCTACAGTAAGGAGAGAGATTACAGCCTCAGGCTTTGATCAGTTTGTAATGCTAAGAGAACTACCTCATGCAGTTAGCATAACCACCAACCCTGCACCTCCAAGCACCGAGTTAAAATGCATGCAGCTTATCATTGCAAATGAATTCATTTACCCATTACCAAGGTGGGGAATATGACCTTTTCACGCCTAGAGGAGAAAAATTGAGACAGATTATGTACACAATACAGACATTCTGGGGCATAACCATGCATGTAAGAAATGCCAGAGCCAGAGAGTCGTGGTCAATGGGGCGCAG
>NW_010166889.1:0-1138 GCF_000695765.1 Mesitornis unicolor
CCTGCTCTGGCAGGGGGGTTTGGACTGGATGGTCTGTCGAGGCCCTGTCCAACTCCTGAGATTCTGTGATCTCTCTCCACTACCTACTGGGGAACCAAACTTTGAACAGGTTCCCAAAAACATATCTGGAAAATCCATATGAAGCTCGTGACAGTCAGACATCTGCAATTGTATGAAGAGCAAGCTACCTGAGGAAAATGGCAGCAGTGAACTCCTGTTTCATTTGCATGGATCAATGTCCTGTCTCTTTTTAGTGTGCTTGGAGAATCCTACTGAGGCTACAGATGCATGGAGCTAGGAATGTGTCCTTGCCAAAAGACAAACTGGTTGGACTGTACTCTCAATAAATATCTGCTTCTCCCTATGAAAATACATGCTTTCTGGGTTTACGGGCTCATTTTCAGAGTTCATCTGAAAACAGATCAAGTCATGTTTCTCTGTTTGTGTTACATGGTGATATGACTAGCAATTATATTCCAATTTAGGACAAGGGCTTTGGAATAAAATTAAGGGAAACATGAGTACACTGAAAATTCACAAGCTATTTTTCAAAAGTACAAGGGCCACAAGTCTGCCATGCTTGTAATTTTCCAATGGAGCTGGATATGACAATATCCTCATATTTTGTTCCAACAGTAATATGCACAAAGAGAGTAGCTCAGTGGCAGGTGGGCTGCTTATATTATCTGGATGTAATGATGAATGGAAACGATAAAGACTCTGAGCAGAATGGCATGACAACAGTTTTAATGGCTTGTAGTATCATTTGCTAGGGTCTTTGCAGGTCAAGTAATTTACAAAACAGAGAAACTAGGACAATAAAAACAAACAGCATAGAATCAGAATATATTTTAATATGAGTCACTGCTCATATTAAAAACATTTGAATATACATTTACACCTCGGAAAAGTACCTAGTTAGTTTTGAGCACACTATGAATTTTTAAAGACTGAAGGCTTAGTTTGAACCGCAGCTCTTGATAGCTAAGGAATCCCATTATGGACACAGCCCAGAAGGAACACATAACCGGCCATCTACGATAGAGAATGTCAAATATGCTCACATATGGTACAATCCACTAAAGTCTTCTGCATGCTATTGGCTACAACAGACAATGTGCCTTAATTATACAGATAT
>NW_010166889.1:1155-29051 GCF_000695765.1 Mesitornis unicolor
AAAATATTAACATTTTTTGTAATGTATAACAAGTGAAGATTTCAGATAGAAAATAGAAAATGGAAAGACTGCTTTTCTACATGACACTTTGCATTGTCCAGGAAAGGGAACCCTCCCTATACAGGCATTACTGTCAGCAGGGACTCCATCCCCTCCTGCATTCTCTGTGACACTACTGCCTCCAGTTATGCACAGCAAGTGCAAGCTAAACCAGAGGTGGATTATCTCATCCAGACCAAGCTAATCTTAAGTAGGAAATGCAGTATCTATCAGTGGAAAGTAAACACAATCCTATAAATAAATGGAGAGGCTTGCCAGCTGAACATTAGAAACAACACTGTTAGGGATAAGTTGACAGTAGCAAAACTTTGCTACTTCACCACTACAGCCATACCTGTCTTTTGGTCACAGTGCCATCCACAGGATCTATATACTCAAAGCTGTCTGTTCTTTCCACGCTGTAGATATTGTTACCCACAGCAAACTGCTGATGGCTGAATGATTTGTCAGTGATCAAAGCTTCCAAGTCTCTCATTATGAAATATGCTGTTCTGGGTTCCAGTGCTTCATAATCAAACCTTGCACAAATACAACAAAAAAAAAAAGTAGAACCAAGAATTAAGTCCCCTACAGCTGAGAAAACATTTCTGCTTTCACAGAACTCAATATACGCACAATTAGCAATTTACTGCTTACCTAAAAATCAGATGTGGACCACTGAAGTACTGATTGCAAATTAAACCAGCAGATACATGCAAATCCCATGCAATCTAACTAGTATGTGTTTGCAGCACAGTTCCACACTGGTCACCCAACTCAGAGTCAACAGAAATAATTCAGAAAATGCATAGCTTCTGAAGTAGCATAGAAAACATAACTGACACACACCTAGCTCTCCAAGATTAAGGACATAACCAGTGCAGTACTTAACAGCCAAGTGAAACAGAGAAAACTTTTCAAGAACAGCTGTGTGCAAAAGATCTTACAGATATGTAAACTGCTCTGGATTAAGTCTATTCTGAGAGAAAGAGAGAGGCAGAAGCTGGGATGTAAATGGCAGTTAGAACTCACCCTTTTGAGACCTTAATCAAAATGAGTAAATATTCAAATCTTTGGAGAAATTCTCCTGAATTAAAAGTAGGCATAGTTTCAGTTCTCACTAAAACACTATCATATGGAATCACATATAGAAACAAATGCAGGAGTAAATCTTGCTGAGATTTTGAATTTTTTTGAACACCATGTAACAAGCTATGTCTACATAGTCCACGAGTAAATAATTCAAATCTTCCTGCCATTCAATATCAGAAAAGTTAATCAGCTGGCCTTGTACAGAGGAAGAAGTGACATATATACACAGCTCCTTTAGTAAGTAAATAACCTCTGCTGCCACTTACTCATCAGAAAACAACCTGCTTACAGAACACTAGCAATGTGTGACAGATTTTCATTCCATGGACACAGCAAATGCACACCTAAACACAGCTAAACAAGCCATGGTTGCAGCAGAATTGGTCCTATCAGCTGTATAAGTTCCTTTTCCTGTTCCTCATTTTTCTCACCTGCAGTAGTAGTGCCGGCCAAATTTTGCCCAGTGATCCCTGACAATCTCCTCCACACTCTGCTTTCGAGCTGCTAGGATTGAAAGCCAAACCAGCACAGCCCATAGTCCATCTTTCTCTCGAAGGTGATCAGACCCTAGAGACACACATAAAGCACATTATTTGAAATCACTGCAAATCAGAAAACAAGGTAAAGAAGATGGGCAAATGTCTCATTTAACTTTGTATGTCACTTAACAGTAGTCAATAGTACCAGACTCAGCAATTCTGATATCTTCCAGGCAGACAACCAGAACTAACATTTAAAATGTCATTTATTTATATATGACAAAGTCTGTACTCCTAAGGTTAAATAAAAACATGTACAAGTACTTGAATAGAAACTGTAGTAGGAAAACATTCTAGTCATGGTTCCTGCTCACTGACACACAGGGTGTTTTTGCACCTCTAGTACTATTTCCCAGAACTGGGCTAGATATGCAAACCTCTGGCCATGAACCAGAATGCTCTGTTACGTGAGTCAAATTCAACAGCATCTCCGTATCTCTGCACATGTTCATCTGTCAAGCTGCAGAGGAAAAAATTTTCCATTCCATGAAAAATGAACATTTTCAGAATGTGCATGGCCTCTCACAGGACAAAAAACAAGATCCTGAAAAATGTTTCTGGAAAAAAAAAATCAAAATAAAACAGAAAACAGCACTTTTCCTCCTTTCTATATTTCTTCATAGCTCTCAATGGTAAACACATTTGGGTGCTTAGATCTAAATCCTTTCCTAAGTTTATGAAGAGAGAAATTGATCCAACAATGGAGACTAAGAACAATTTTTTGAATACCCCACAGGATTTAGCTCATACTCTCAGATAAGAGAGGCACAAGTTCAAGTCCATTATCTGAATTCAAAAGAGCCCTGACTTGATCCTGCAATTCCCATGTCCAAAGTCAAAATGGCAACTTGGAGTAAAAGACTGCTCTGCAATAGATGTGTAACGTATCTTAATCAGAAATGTTTCTAAGAAGCTACGTTCTGCCTGTTAAAACTGGAATGTATGAATCAGCAAAAAGTTTCAACAAAATCAGTATTTTTTAACAAAATACTGTTTCATGGGAAGGTTCTTGGTCATCTCAGCAAGTGCCCTCTCCTTCTAGATAATTTAAAACAGGTTTTTTTGGCAATATGTATCTAACCCAGGCTATCAAAAAATCACAAGGAAGCATGCTTGAGAAGTAACACAAAGTAAGATCTGACACTCAATAGATACTGATGATGACTACAGACTCAAGAAATGAAGAGACATCAAACATGTGGCTATTGCTCTGGCACAATACTAATAGATTTGGTTGAAGTTTGTCAGATGCAATCTTACAATTTACTGTCAAGTCACGCATTATTGAAACCCTGAGTACAAAGCAAGTGCAGTAATTCACAATTTCTGTTCCCTCTATGAATTACCTACCAATCAAGGAGGCAACCAGTTAGTTGAACTATCTGTGACTTAAGAAGATACTTAGCAAAATCGTCCAGAGAGGAATTTAGGAAGTCTTAGGTTGAAAACCTGGTTTATGAAACATCACCCTTTGTCAAACACAAAAATCCTGTGGCAGCAAGACTGCTTTGCAGTAATGTGGTTTTACATAACAGCCTGCAAGGTCTACACAGTCATCTCTCAAAATGGCTGTGTTCTGCTACTGGCAGAAGACATGTTCCCATAATATAAACTGATGCACTGAAGCTGTTAATGCTGTGAAAAAAACTGTGAACAGAAAATTAAAGACATAAAAGGAAAACAGCAAAACATGCAGAGAGCCATCATGATTTCTGGAGCTCAGCTTTAGACTCTCAGTCCCTCTTTTTGGGAGAGCAACAGTCACAGCAGCAGTTGCTACTCATACACATTTGCAAAAAGCCCATTGTCCTGGGCCTGCCACAGCTCTGCCCCCCTCACACTTCTTGTGTTATGTTCAGCCCTGGGGGTGTAGACCTCCAACACCCTGACTCTAACATTAAGCAAGTTAGCTACTACAGAGTTAACTAAATACAAATTAGTTTCAAAATTTCAACACAATACCCAGGTTGTACAGGAATGATTACTGAAGACTTGTGAAAAGGAAAAAGACTTACATGAAGATTACTTTTGTGCCTGTGAGTTAGATAATACAGAAAACAAGGACATAAAATACTGTGGACAAATTTAAGAGCTGAGACAGACATTAATGTTCTTTTGCATTTGCAAAGTAGCTGTCATGATAGTAAGAATACCTCCTTTCTGACACCTTTTATTTGCCTTGGTCTGAAATCTGTGAGCTCTCTGCAATGAGGGCAGTCTCCTACTACAGTGCGCAGAGCTATGGGCTGCTCCTTTAGGAGCTGCCGCAGGAAGAGCAACAGCTGACTCTGTTCTCTGCTCCAGAGTCTGAGATGCTGTCAAAGCATGGAGTGCTGACAAATAAGAAAAAAATGCCAGGGTTATTTATGAGCTTTCACAGCTTTGCAAATAGCTTCAGATTAAGAAAGGAAAACAAATATCCCTCCACAGGAAGTCAGCCCTTCGGACAATCAGGTCCTCACCTTTTCTACTTCCTTGTTGTGACAACATGCTAGATCAGCTGAAGGATGCCTCCAGAGAAACACCAGCAGTAAGGCCTATGAATAATAGTCAGTTTTGCTCGTAGGCAAAGCAGATGGCATGGTCAAAATCACTGTTATTGTGGTGCAAAGTTTGTTCCCAAATAACAGTGCCTGTGTAGGTTTCTGCCACTGCCATCAAATAAGAGACCTAGAAAGAGTTGTCACCTCCCACCAGTGTCCATAGTTCCTCTGGCCACAACACCAAAAGTTGTCAGGTCAACAGAGGGGTTGGGGGCTCTTTGAGGACATGGTGCAGCGAGAACTCCTTAGTGCCCATCAGGGCAGGGCCTGTCAACCAGGGCCTGTCCCAGTCAAGGCCAGAAGTGGGCATATGGGGGAGCACCAGGGCAGCTCCAGGCATTGGGCACCTCCCTGAGGACAAGGATGGGCTGAGGCCCAGATAGGATGTGAGCCTGTGAGTAAGCCCAGCTTAGGGGGCTCACAGCAGGGCAGGGCTGTGGGGAGCAGACCAGCCCTGCTGTGGCACTACTGGAGCAGAAGCAGACAGCCTGGGGGAGTGACATGGGGTCCCAGGCCTTGGGCAGCATGGGGGAGCCCTAGGGGTGGTAGGGCCCTGGTAACAGCAAGCTCACCCCATCATGGCTGTTACTTTCCTTCTTAACCTAGCCGCCTCTCTTTTCAGCCACTTAACCTTAGCACTGAAAAATTCAATTTCATCTAAAAAGTCACTTCTGCTGCTGATATTACCAGCAACTTAAACTGCTTAAGTGTCTCAACAGACACCAGCAATAGTAGAGACACACTGAGCTAAACACCTCAGCAATTTGTTCCAATGTAAATCATCATTTATTCTCCTGTTGTGTAAAACTCTGCAGACTGTAAGCCATCAAATCATACAGTGAAAGACACAGCACCCATTCAGTAAAATGGTCTATACATCATGACAACTGCACAATGGTCTGAACTGAACACCAAAGTTGCATTTAGATTTAACAAACACTTTTAGTACATTTCATTAAAACCAAATGGTCCATGGAAATATGGACAGAATAATTTTTTGAAAGGTCTCTGTTGTGCTCTGAGCCTTGTTCTGGCATAACTTAAGCTCACAAAACTCTATGTAGAGGGATAAGTGTGTACAAGTACCATTCTTCTGATCCATTTAGCAGCTCTGGCATGTGCTGCGTCCTTGCATGTCCTTCAGAAGGACATACAGATTGATGCTTCTCTGGAGAGAGAAAGCATTGGAAGAAAGTAATCCAGAGGAAAAAGTCTGGATGGAAAAGCTGGAAACAACCCAACTGTTCCAGAATTGAAAATCCCTGATTAAAAACACTAGCCTGATATGAGTACAGGGACAATGTGTGCTCAAGAAGTATCTCAGTTTGTTATTCTTAATAGGAGGAAAATTGACAACTGGAATGTCTCAGAAATCGTTTATTTCACATCTTTCATTTCACCAGTATATCCATCTACTAAGTTACTACATGCACATATATAGTTCTATTTATTGTCTTTCTTTCTTTTAGCAAATTAAAATCCATTACCTCAAGTCTGTTACTCAACTCTGTTTTTCACCTACTGTACCTACTCTCTCTCACTTACTGCTACTGCCCAGCTCAGATGGTAGAAGCTCTAGGGAGGAAGCTCGTTCTGCTGCCTCAGTTCAGGTAACAGCATTCTTCTTTGCTTTACAGATGCAGTATCTGCTGCTGTGGAACTGCAGAGGCAGGGCTGCCCTGTGCAAAGAGATTCAGTAAAAAGTGCCTCACAACTATGTACCATTGAGATTTCAATACTAAAAGTCCTACTGGCTTGCTGAGGACTCTCAGCAAGCTCACGGTAATTCTCAGTAATACTTTTACTTGAAACATCCAAGGCATTAATGAATTCTGGCCCCTGTTTAAGGGGCTGAAGCAGAAAGAGGTAACAGAATAGTGAAGTCAAATATTTCTTCAGTTTATTTCCAACAGTAAGGGTAATTATAATAATGGCAACCACTTTGACTGCTTATTTTTAAGTTACTTTGTTACACATTTCTCCATATAACAGTAGCAGAAGTTATTTTCTACTACAGCAACAGTCAATTGCTATGGCCTGACTTAGAGTAAACAATCTGGGAAAAGCTCTCAGAGCATGTTCCCATTCATAAATAAGTACTCAGTTTAAACAGGCTTAAACTGAAGTAAAGTCTTGAGAGAATTTATTCTGTATCTGAGATTTCCAGTTCCAAGATGGTGAGCCCTGAGGGTCATATGCATGAAGAAAATATAATTGCTTTTCCTAAATTAGTCAACTCTGTCTTGCCTATTGCATTCTGTAAACCACAAATCTGACTGCAGTGAGTACAGAAACTCATGGTAAGTAATTTTGTTTGCACACACTTTGTGTCTCATGAATTTATCACGCAGCAATCTGAAACTTGATGATATTGTGCACTAATGGAGATTTAGGGGTATTCTGATCTGTTCTTTTATTTAAGTTAATGAGATTATTTTAGATTTGTGTTACTGTAACAGATATCACCAAACAGCTCTTTTAAGGCTTTCATTCATTTCAGCAGTGGCACATCTTTATATTCTCCACTAGCTATTCTTCCATATCATCTGGCAGGAGACAGTGACTGGTGTTAATGGCATCTGGAAATTTGGATAAGAAGCATGCAAATTTATGAAAGATGTAGCAATTACTGAAGTGTCTTAAACTAAATAAAGATACATCAGCCATACAGTTCTCCTTATCTTGATAAACAGTTTGCTGATGAAATTTAGAAGCTAACTGCTGCTGCTGATGTCCTTCTCTGAACTGTGTCCTGGGCATTAGTCATAGAACCAGAAAGCTACTAACCTCATCTCACAAGCTCCCCACACTGCTACAAAAACGGAATAAGTTTTTAAAGCACTGGTTGAGCTCCAAGATCAGCTGCCAGAAAACAAGTCTGGGAAACACAGCCCTATGTGATGTTTTCAAAATATTTTGTCCTTCTATAGCAGAAAATGTGCTTTTATTTACTTGCCAGAGCAAAATCTCTTATGTTATAAAACCAAGGCTCTGTATTATTTGGAAATTCCAGCTGGGCTGGATTACCTGGATACATAAGCAATCAGTCTCCAGCGCTGTTCAGTGAGTTTGCCATTAGAATGTGGATCTGTAAAATCCCTTTCTCTTGTACAGAACAGCAAGTTTTCCACTCTGATCAGCTATATGGTACATTTCTTTAAATATTCCATGCTGAAAGCTAAAGAAGTGCCAAGTTTCAGTTCTCTAAATAGATATGATTCAGGGGAAAGCTGTAAAATTTATTCAAATGCCCAATACTAGCAGAAACTTGTGAGGGTCGTGCAGCTTAGGACTTTACTAAAAGATTCACAATAAGGTGAATATTTATTGCTTAAAACAGCTCGTATCACTGAAGTATTGGTCATCAACTGACCAGGCTGCATTTTACAGATAAACCTCCTGGCATATGAGATATTTTCAGACAGCTGCATGGAACTGAAAGTTGATAAGGAAACTGAGGCAGGGAGAAAAACAAACTCTAGGCATCACAGTCATTGCATAATTGCCTTGAAGGCACTGTCACAATTCATTTACCCAGCAACCACACATGCACTGAGGAATTTAAACCCAGTGTTCCATTTGTCTGGATGCCCACGGGATTGAATCTGGAGGGTTCAGTTTAGCCTTTAGATAGCATTGGCTTAAATGGGAGGCCAGGAGGCTTTCTGCACTGAAGCACTGCAGGTACAACAAAGCTCATCTGACCAGAATGTACCAGGATGCACAGATTAAATACTGCTATAGAGCAGCTCGCCATGCTGGCCAGCAATATGTTGTTTAAGCACCCTTAGAATTCACAAGAGAGTGTATTTATCTGGAATTTGAAAAATTAATCACAGGACAGGAGAACTCGATTGAGACAGGATCACAGAGAGTGACAGGAACGCAGAGTCTGGTCTGAGGTCAGGAGACAGGAGCTGCAAGATCAGGAGAGAGGCTATAGTATGAAATGCAGTTGTTTTAGGGCCCTACAAAAGGATACAATTGAAGGAAAAAAGCCAAATGCAAGAACAGAAAGAAGCTAGAGGAATTACCTTGCCTACTTAGAAGAACAGACAAACTCCAGAAGCCTCTCCTTGACCATTATGAGACACCTCTCCCTCTTTCCCAACTTCAACAACCATCTGATACTCAAGGTTATGAAGTCAGGTCAATGCAGATCACAATGCCTTCAGTGTTTAAGTAGATCAAGCCCTGAAATCACTTATCTTGATTTCTATAGCACTGATCTGCAGGGACAAAGTCCACCAAAGCTTGGGTCAGCCTGCTTAGCATGACCTGAACATGCCTTTTCAATGTGCCAGGAAAATGTAATGTTTATCTTTTTTTGTAACTGCACCATAAAATTTTAATGACAAGTCTCCTCAAAGAAGACAAGGCTTCTACTAAGCAACCAAAGATTCTTTCCTTCTCATTGAGACAGAAAGCATCTGCAAGACTTGTACAGAACATCATCAGATGAAGATGGTCTAGGAGCCTTACTTCCCAAGCAGAAACAGGTCTGAGGCAGTGGTTTGTCATGACATGTGGCACATAGAGGCCACCTCTGCTTGCTTTACATACCTCTACAGATAAAACTGCATGCAGTAACAGATGATGCACTCTGTGGGTTAAGGTACCCAGATGTACTTCAGCCTATGGGAACTCACCATCCAACTATAAGCTCCTTCCAGTCAAAATCCCCGCTTCCATTCTTTAGCATGATGATGAAGGCATGAGATTTTTCCAAATATTTTGGGTGCTAATGAAGTCACACTGATGTCTCAAGACCCACCCAAGTTCCATGGAAATATCTGGTTTTGGATGAGCAGGAGGAACCAGCCCAGTGAAAAAGCATCAAAAACCAGTGAGCTGAAAACTCCCCAGTCCAGACCACTCATGGGCAAATGGAGATCCAATGTAACAACACATCACAACAAATGGCACTACATTCTGAAAGGTACAGGATTTGCCTACCCCTCTCTCCCTGCCCCTCTCTCCAAGTCAGAACTCTCTCAGAGACCTTGCAGAACACCCTTTGAAAGTATCTATTCAAAAGACACATTCCAGGCAATATAAATTTGTGGTAGTCACAGCAACTAAGCCAAGGCATCCAGGTTGCTAATCATGGGACACTGGTTCCCATTCACAACAGAAAGAAAATAAATATTCATTATTAATTTAAGTTCTCTTACTTTTTACAGATAGACACTCAAAGAAATTTAACACATTTTTGGTTCTGCCATCATAGCCCAGATACTTACAGAAAGGATAATGACATGCTAACACATAAAGCGGCATGTCTATGGCTTAAATGTTCTCATTTTTTAAAAAGCAGCATTCTGCTCTAACTGACCTCAACCAACCCACTAAATACTAGACTTAACTCAAAGTAAAATGAAATTTGTAACCAAGTTTCACTGCATAACAAATTATTTTCTATGAAAAGCTGTAGCAAATTAATTATACACCAAAATAAAGAACTCCATGAAACTCACATCAAAGTATAGAATAAATTATTAGTTATTCTCATATGTGCTCATGGAAAAACACATGTAACATAACCCCACCTATAAATAAAAAAGAAGAAAGAATTTCTGTGCCAGAATCCAGGAAAGAAAAAAAAACCAAAACAACACTGAACTTTTTATGTTCTTCTCATAAACCAAAACCACGTTCGTGCAGATTTACAGACTACGTATTTTAGTTGTTTGCTCTAACGCTTCCTGTCAATACTGAATACATGAGGGCTCAAATTTGTCTTTCACTCTATTGTTTGCCTGGTTCTTGGGACAGATAAGGGATAAATACTCAGGGAAAACACAGATGCTGACATGTAACTGAATTTTTTCTAATGGTGATTTTATCTGACTACTGAGTAATTGTGATGTTACAAAACGGGACACCTGCAACAGGTTTGGTTAGACATACCATTAGACAAAGCCTCATACTTTGTACACTGAACCATATACAGGCAAATTCTCTCCAAATGTTGCTGCAGTCTGTGAAAAGACTACTACAGTGGAATCAGTGAGACATTTATGCATCACGTTACAGTCAGAAGGGAGTGTGAGCCACCTTTGAAAGCTGTCCTGGCAGCAATAAGATAGATTGCCTCCGGCTTTGAATGTCCATCTTCCACATTTTGCATACCTCAGGGTACTGGATAGCAGTGTTGCAAGAAGACTCGCAAGAACAACTGACAGTTCTCAGTTTCAGTACAAGACAAGGTTAATTTGTTGATCCTTTGGGCTTTGACTTGAGGCACCCAGGAAAATTAAAAGTCATCATTAGAAGTCTGTGGAAATTTTTGATTATATATTTACTTACCAGTGCCAAAGCTTTCCTCTCCACAAAGCGAGCAACGTCCAGAGTCCATAAGATTGGAAAAATATCTCCATCCTGCTGGTGTTTCATACACAGGAACCTTCATTACTTTTGCCACTCTGCAAAAGACACAATGAAAGAGCACATGATTAAGACAGTGGTTTTTTGAAATATGGCCTGAGATCAGTTGAGAAATATTATAGGTCTTGCTGCACCGTGTGACAGTGGGGCTACAAGTGAAAAAAAAATAGAACAGATGAACAGCACTATTCAAAATTGATCCTTGCCTCAGAACCTGACTTCAGACAGAACATAGGTATGATTGCACACCAAGTGTAGTAGTTTGGAAAATCAGCTCCACAGGCTTTACCAGTATCTTTCTCTTGTTACTGAGCAAGAAATAGTTATGTTTAGATACACAGTTTTGTTATACTAATATTTTAATGAAAGTTAAAGGATCATGTTGAAGTACCTTCCTTTATAAAACACATTATACACCAATATGCTTGAAAGACGCCTTTTTTACTTCTGTTCATGTGTTCAAAGCCAAGGCAATACAGCAATGTTCCCATGATGCAGCATGTCCTCTAGAAAAGCTTTCCCAGTCTCAACCTGAGTCTGAATTTACTTTTCCTGTCTCCTCTAACACACCTAGATGGATTAACTCCCACCAGCTGGCTGACCTGCCAGTACTTTCAAGAACCAAAGTAAACCACCATATAATCTGGATGTTCTTTCCCTTCCCTAGGTTGTTAACCTGTAATTATTCCTGTTATAAACTGTAATGAAAAATATTTTCTTGGACTAAAAAAAAATAGAAAGAAGGAAGAAAGGAACCCATTACCAAGCTGGGATTTATGCAGAATGAATATTACCATTCTTCTTGTTTGCCTTTTTTCCATTGTGTGCCTAGGATTTTCAGAGCCAACTGTTTTTTAATACGAAAAATAAGACTTGAGATATACTTGGCAATCTGACTGACTAAAAAGGACCATATGATCGCCCTAGGATCACTACAGCAATTACACCTAACAAACATTTCCTAAATTCCACTCCCACAGAAGAAAACTTGATGTGAGACAATTTACATAATTTTAACTGCAGTCAAGCCCAGGCAAAATAGATCAATCAAAGCAGGATTCAATGCACTTAACACAATTCACCTAGAATTTACATGTCAAGGTGAAAGCAGTCACCTATCTGAACAACAGAGACCTTCAGAGAGTCTATCACTGTCTTAAAGCAGGCGTGGAAAGTACATAGAATGAACTGTCCAGATATGCAAATAATGACCCTTTCAAAACTTGGTACATAAATGCACCTAAATGACAGTTCAGTCCTTAAGTATTCACTCTGAAATCTTTGCATTGTTAATCAGCACTGGTATTAAGTCTCCAAACCCACTAATTTTTATTGTAATAAATATTCATTGCTATCTAAAGATCCTCCTATTCAGCCTAGGTGTTCATTTTTGTACTTACGTGTTACATCTAAAAAAAGTGTTTTTATAAATGAGAAAGAGTAAGAATTGCTGATACTTGTTTGAAAAGAGCTAAAGAGGTACCTTGAGAAAAAATACTATCATAATGCTTAATTCTAAACTCAGTTTTCATGTCTCTAGATGTAGAAGCATGTGTTTATACAGCACTAGCTATATTTTTGACCTCTTAGAAATGCTGCTGCATAAGGGAGGTTATACAGTGCAGAGCTGAACAGGTTTCTGGCTGGCTCTGCAGAAAATCAGAACATAACAGGATTTAACCTCTGTGTGACAGTAGCTGCACGCTGGGAACAGAAGTCAAAAAGCCAAAAAGTAGAAAACAATCAACCAGAAAACAATGGTTAACATGCTGGAAGAGCAAAATCAATTCTCTTGAGATAGCCTAAAATACAGCAAAAACTCTGCTTGCAGAAATGCTCCTATATCCTGGTACTGGTTTTGGAGAAGGAAACCCTTTCCCTTTCACTTTTCTGTATTCCTCTAGTCTGGGGACAAACAGCCTCAGATGGACCTATCATGACCAGCACCAAAGGCTTTCAGGAGCTGTAATGATTTCCAAAAATTTATATGCATTAGGCTAGCATTAAAAATCAGATGTTGACTCTGTTGACATTGGGCTTACTTTAAACTAAGCCTCTCAAACAAACAGACATCATACACATATAAATGTTTGCACACAAAGTTTACAGTGAAATCTGACAGATTGTTTCTTCCAGTGAAACAGTGTGACCAGCAGGTCCAAGGAGGTGATTATCCCCCTGTACTCGGCACTGGTGAGGCCGTACCTCGAGCACTGTGTTCAGTTCTGGGCCCTTCACTATAAGAAAGATGTTGAGATTCTGGAGCGTGTTCAGAGAAGAGCCACAAGGATGGTGAGGGGTCTGGAGAACAAGCCTTATGAGGAGCGGCTAAGGGAACTGGGGTTGTTTAGCCTGGAGAAGAGAAGGCTGAGGGGAGACCTCATCACCACCCACAACTACCTAAAGGGAGGTTGTAGAGAGGTGGGTGCTGGTCTTTTCTCCCAGGTGATGGAGGATAGAACAAGGGGAAATGGCACCAAGCTGTGCCAAGGGAGGTTCAGGTTAGAGATAAGGAGGAAGTTCTTTACTGAGAGGGTTGTCAGAAGCTGGAACAGGCTGCCTAGGGAGGTGGTGGAGTCACCATCCCTGGATGTATTTAAAGAGCGGGTAGACGAGGTACTTAGGGATATGGTTTAGGGGGTAGACAGGAGTGGTTGGACGTGATGATCTCGGAGGTCTTTTCCAACCGAGTGATTCTGTGATTCTGTGATTCCAATATTTTTTTGTTCTTGACTCTTAAGATTTCAAGAAAGTAAAAAAGTAGCAGCACACTAAAAATTTACTTTTTTATTGCCATTTTACTGAAATAAAGAATCATCACTGGAAGTCTCAATAAGCAAAGGATATGCCTAAATGCAACCTACAGACATTTAAGGTGAATGATCACCCCAGGAAACATAAGAGGGGTTCCCACAGGAAGATGCAAAAAATTCTAAAAGGTACAAACTCAGAGAAATAATGTGCTGCATCAGATCAAACAAATAACTATGCAAATTACAGGAAAATAACCTCAAGGAAACTAATATTCTGTAACTGGGAAATTACTTCAAAGCCAGGGAAAATAGATTAAATGTGGGAAGTGGGAGGGATTTTTAATGCTCTACATTTTTCTAAACAAGAAATACAACTGGTATGACTTCAATGCAAAGAAAGTGAAAAAAAATAAATATTCATTTACCAAAACCTTTTTTTTCACTTTACATTCATCAATCTGCTTTCTTACAGGCAATATTACAAAATGAGAGCTTTCAGTCACTGCTACACTAAGTAGCCAGATTTATTTTTTTTAAAGTGCCACCTGAGATGAAAGGGTAGCATCCTTTATGGACCAAAATTTGGAAATTAGTTTCTACATACCACTGAAGATTTCCAGCACTACCTAATGCAGCATATGACTTCATGGCAAGCTTGAAAGGTACTAAGAAAATATTTTACTCTGCTTGGCAAATACATACTTAGGATAAGGGTTTATGGAACTTGTAATTCTGCAAGAATAATTGCTGGTGAGTCACGGTAAAGTTTTCTGTTTTATCTATAACAAGTCACATATCCATTAATTACAATCTATGATTTTTTAGCACTGTACCTTCACAATAGAGTTCAAATAAGTCTATATGTATAGTTTTTAAAATTTCTCTTCTTTCCATACATTTACACTGAGTCCCTAAATCTGGGTTTTTTGTAGTGGTAAGTCAAGGGGTTTTGCTGTCTACATGAGATCTCTCAGTCAGACAGAATACTACTTCCCTCAGAAAGTGAGTTTTGGAACTGGTGCCAAAAGAGTTTATGTCCTGCAGAGGTCTCACTCATCAGTGTAAATTTTGTATAACTTTATATGCATGTATCATCATCATCAAGATACTGATGCAGTAGTGCTCCTGTAAGGGTAATACCTCAGTCTCTGAGTTCTCTGGGTAAAAGTGTTAGCTGTGAAAAGGCCGGACTTGATGGATGGAATATACTTCCAAAGCACTTCATAATAAATACTGGAAAAAAATATGCCATATGAAGATGTTCATCTTCCTAGTCTACTTGAAGTAAAGGCATTCTATTTATGTCTAACCACACAGTTGATATACCTATGTTTATGTGTTCCACAAGAATGATCTATGTAGAAGGAATACAACAAACCTTGGACATTCTGGTTCTTGTCACCTCAGACGTTTAATGGGACTGACTTCAAACAGTATTCTTGCTTGCCTTCTTTCAGTGTAAGTGCTCACTATATCAATGAGATTACACAGTAAAGTTCCTTCTGTCTGTGAGCAGCAGTCTAGCACTTGCTAGACTGGAAAAATAAGTGTTTACACTCAGACCTAAATTGAATGGCAATCCTCTTATTTATTCTGCCTGTATCAAAACTAAAGGTATTCATGTTCCCAGTATGCTGAAATACTAATTAAGGAGAAAAACAAAATCAGAGAAGATTGCAATTACACAGTATTTAAAAATAAATGTTGTGAATTTAAACAAAGCAAGAGCAGCTGTTTTTAAATAGGGAGAAAATAAAGTGAGTTGAAATAAGAATGTACATTATTGTAAGGTTATATAGCTAAATTTACCCTCCTACTGTACAACTTCACTCTCATTCTCATTTTGAAGAGCTAGTCCCTCACTATCTAAACTGACTGTCCACTTTTTATTAAAACATGATGAGAACATCTACAGTACAACTATGAGAAGCAGTCCGAGTTATTTCATGACTAGAAAGTAAAATTATCAGAGAGTCTAGTACCAATACAGAAATGTTAAGACAATTCTTGAACTCTACTATAAGTCTCACCAAAGTGTAAGTGGGCCAGTTCATAATAAAGCTAATAATGAACAGAATAATAATCTTCATAATTAAGGTCAGGCTTTTTGAAATTTTCCTGTCAGAAAAAAAAAATTACAGCTAATTCTAAAATTGCTCCTGAAAGTCTTCACAGACTAATGTGGAAAACTTACCTGTTCTGTACCATGCAATTGGACTACTTATCTTATAGCTGTACATCTGAATACTCCAGATCTTCTTTCTTACACTTCATAGACATACGCATGTGACCTAACTAGGAAAACAGAGGGTACAGGACTCTTGATAGCTCAAATGATCTTCCTTAGAATTACAGTAAAAATATTATCCTGCTTAAATTGTGTAAAAAAATAGTATTCAATTGGGAAAAAAACCCAAAAGTTGTTGGGTGTTTTTTTAATTTAGAAGGGTTAAAGGAATATCCTTGTGATAACTTTCTTGCAATTTTCCACCAAGTGGTAATTTTTCACAGATGGGCTAAAAAAGCAAAGTGGTCCTTAAGGGTGTCTCCCAGTCACTGTGGTTTTGCACTAGTCAAACACTGACTTCAGCAGAATTACTCTGACTTACATTAATGAAAGTTAGAGTGAAATTTGCTCTAACCTATTCTCTACAATGCCACAAAAAGTCCTGATGACTACACCATTAAGATACAACAAATGGCCTGCGGCAAGCTGACTTTCCTGTGCCCAGTGAAACTTCTATAACTTCTGAGAATAAATCAATCAATCAAACGAAACCATCCTGCCAAAGTTGTGACGACTGTTCACCACAGAGATAAAGATCACAACACTGGGGGAAGGGCTCTCTTTGACAAGGCTCACAGACTGCTGTAAAAGGCTGGTTAGAGTTTGCAGGTGAAATGCTGGCTAGGGTAAACTGCAGCATAGCATTCATTCTGTAGTCTTAACTTGGAGAAGGAAATAGATGTTAATGAAAGAATCACAAAAGAAGCCACTCTTGCATGTCCTTCTCCATCTTGACTTCCACCACCTGCAGGTATCAGCTGCATGTGTGAAAGATGCTCACAGACGCTGGGGTGAGCAGGCTTCAAAACACAGATCCATATTTTATAGACACCTTTTTTTCAATCCTACTCCTCTCACTGGAGTGAGCACTGAGGTGGACAAGCTGCTGTAATTTAGAGAGCAACAACCCTGATTCTGCAGAAGTGTAAGCACTCTCAGGCCCTAACAAACAGGAACTGAAGGAAATTGTGGGCCACTGAGGGACAGTATGGTAGCAGCATTTCACCAGAGATCAAACCTCTCTAACAGTTTCTTTCAGAATTACTGGCTATAGAAGGAAAAACTTTCACACTGGGTCTTCTAAATCTCTACTTAGCCAGTGAAGTAGATAGTGTTATCTAATGTCCAGGTGATAAAAGCCTCATTTAATTTTAAGGCCTGAAGGATATTTTATTTTAAAGACAAGAGTATGGCATGACTGAAACTAAGAAAATCAGTTTTTCCTCTCACTTCTGTAGCCTTTCTTCACACAAAGAATGAAAAATATCTCAAGTAAGGATCTGCATCTAATTTATTAAGAAAATAATTTATCTAGCTGAAAATAAGAGTCTTCACACAGTGTAACCTTGGCATACAAATGTTTTTTATTTGATATTTTACTGCCTGAGATGCTTAAAAATTTTTGTATCACTCTGGACACTTCTGAGATCAAAACAACTGACTTATGTTTGCCTACACAAATTTTTCCATCTCCTTATTAGAGATTCTGCTTTTGCTACTCTCTAAGCATATAGCATGGTCTTTGCCTTGAGGGACTATATCAGTGTACTTGTAACCAGACCTAAAATTTCATGGGTTCATTATTTTGGAGTACTAAGATGGCATCCAAGATTGAACTCCTACCATACTGCCACAGTGCCTTTTCTGTCCAACCATTTGCATTAGTTATCTCATTCTCTCTCCAGCATTCAGATTATTATTTTGCAAAGATTTTTTTTTCACTTTATTGAAAATTTAGACACAATATTCATTGCCTTTTTTAGGCATCAAGTCCCTATCTCATTCTTACTGCATGATGTTTCTACTTGTTCTTTGGTCTCTTCTTGTTAACACAGAAGAGCTCTTTGCTACTTCATTTCTCAACTCTGGAATTTTAGTTCTGCTCACCTTTTGTCAGTTCCCTCTTCAATCTTATTACTTCACAAGATATACGAGCCGTAAATTAAATGTTTTTCACTTTTTTTCTTCAGTCTCATCTGTAAGTCTCTCCTTTTTAACTATGCAACTTTAACAGCCCATGAGAAATTTACAGCAGTAGCAATGACAGCACCAGCACTGGCACCAACTATAATGTGAAATGGATGTTCTGCTTCTGCATGTTTTCACTCTGTCTGCACCGTCTTCCCTTAAAAGGCTTCAACTGGATATTGTGCAAGGAGCAGAACTAAAACAACAGTCGCCCCCCCCCTTATATGGCGAAGTATTACAGCGTTACTCCTTCGCAGTCTTTAATTTATTAAGCAAAAAGCAGTGGAATGCCAAGCTCTCACACATAACACAGATAATCAGGACATTTCACAAAGATAAGATGTAAATTGCCATGGCTGGCAGAGAAGGCAGAAAAAAAATATTTAGCAGATAAGTTCCTTTTCTTTCTGCTTTCTAGAATGTTACATCTCACAGTGATGAACAAAAAGTATCTGAAGACACTTTAGCTATGGAGTTTCTAAAAAGATTTGGCTTTTTTTTTTTAGTTTTGCTTCCTCCTCACCCCTGCACAGTTTTAACTTTAAAATGCTTCTGCAGGTAGACTAAAGGTACACTGAATCAGAGTCTGGTGTTCAGGGGTATCTTCTGCCTTGAAAACTGGTACCTTCAGGTGTGATTTTTGGCTGACAACAGTTCTGAGCACAGCTTTGGATCACTAATTACTGCAGAAATCACTTTCTTGTTAAATTCTGTTCAAGACAATTCCATTTCCCTGTCAGTGGAGCCTTCCGGGACTCATGCGACGTAACTGTGGTGCCAACTAATGGTTCCAATGGTCTCTCCTGCCTCTCAGTCTCACATTGGCCTTTTTCCATGTTTGAAATCTTTCAACAGCAAAACCTAAAAATTATTACAGGAGAAAGGTGAAGTCCCATAAACACAACCTACCCCACTCATGCCTTGTACCACACAGCAACCACACATACTAGAGACTTACCTGAGCTACATGGAACACATTCATGTTCAGCACAACCACCATGACACTCCAAGAACATGAACTATTGCGTGGAAGGTCAGTCCCTTGGCTTTAAATTCCTAAACTAAGCAAAGGAAAAACTTAGTATCTCCATTTGAGCTCTTCAAGTTCACTGGAATTTTCTGCCTCCTGTAGGAGCAGACTTGAAAAAGCTTGCAGTGCCATTATCACAGTTAAAACACTCACCTGGGCATACAGGCTCCTGAACAGATACACAGTGGGACCCTGCAGTTATTTGCACACTTTGTTGCCACCTGCAGGCCATGGTGTGAGCACACAGCTCAAGGCCATGGTGTGAATACACAGCTCCATGTACCACATCATCCAGTTTTCCTGCACACAGACACTGTAGTATCTCAGTCAAATGTTACAAGCACCTTGTGCAACATACCAAAACCACGGCACTGTTTAAAGTACTCGAGACACTTTACAAGATAATGGTAAACCAATTTGTGTCCCAATCCCAACAGATAACTTTCTGATTCAATCCCAGGGGTAAAAGTAAATTCAAGTGTCTAACTTCATAGCTAGCTACAGAGCCAGGAGAGCATTGCAGAACTGAAATGCCTTTGTAAGCAGACAGCTGCAGCACAGCTCTGCTTCAGAGCTCTGAGAAAAGGCTGCAGAATGCCTCTGCCCCTTCCCTGCTTTTCAGGGAGTAAGTGGTGAAAGTAAAAATAGCGAGCATAGGTCTTTCCTGAGTCTGCCTTTGCCTTCAAAACTAATGTGATAATCCCGTCCACTAAGGGCAGGATGTGTAAGGACACTTTATATGGACACCACACTTCAGCCTAGTCTCCCTAATTTGCTGTGGAGCAAACTTCCACTGATGCAGAATTCACTGGTGAACAAGGACAGTAAATGCACCTTGAACAAATACACAAAGCAAATGGCATGCAAAACTGGAATTTTTCATTCCATATTTTCAGGTGCTGCAAGAAGATTATTGTCATAGTGATTTAACATTACTGCCAATGTTAAAACTATCAACAGAATGCAAGCTACACATGTATTATCACTGTGAGATTGTTACCACCCCTAATTTGTGGGCACTATGAGGCATTAAAGAATCCTTTTCTGAGAAATTATATCACTTTTAAGAAGTTGCACAGGAAGAGACTTCATACACAGGCTTAAGTTTTAAGGCCTTGAGTACAGCTTTGGCTGTATTCCTCTATGAAGTCTGGATGATAACACAGAGTCCCAGCAATGGGATTCCATGGGAGAAAAAAGTCCTCTGAAGACCTGAGTGCTTAATTCAATTTAATTGAATTTTGTGTGCATGGAAACTAAGAACTTTACTTCTTTTCAAGGAAATACAGTATTAAAGAAATCCCACCACAAAAAATTGAACTTTATTAGAAACCTCTCCTTCAGATAGGAAACTGGCTGATGAGCCTACAACATCTGTATGGTATTAACAGTGCTGTCAGCATGAAAGCACTGTAGCTCAGACTGCAAAACACACAATTCTTCACAGTCTCCAGGAAAAAAAAGTAAAATTCCCTCTGTCAGCTTTTTAAAAAATGTCAGCACTTTGACAGATATTACCATGGAACAGATGTTCAGAAAAGAGTCAGAAATGGACACAACTGCTAGATTTTAGACTTTTGCACAATAATAATAAAATAAAACTGAATGAATACTTTACTTAGTGATGTTTGCTATGAGTAGAGCTAAGAAGTACTTCCTTGAAATTGCTTTTAATATTAGAATTCTCTTGTAATAAAAATCAATAGTAGGTCAAGAAAAAAATCTTCCTGCCTTTTCTAAAAATAAAAATTAATTTAATCATAATAAGAAACCTTTAATTCCAGAATAAATATTTGTGCTCTTATTACAGGCAGTGGAACCAGGTCCTACATGAATTCACATTTAACTGCTAGAAATGATTCTCAGTTACTTTTTACTAGGAATTAGTTAAGTGTAAAATTCTATTCACAAATAATTGATAATTTTACCCATTTGAACTTCTCACATGGCCAGCACTTCTCTTTTCTTTCTTTCCCACTGAATGATACCATTCAGAATGAACCCGCTGTGTTTAGAACTAATGCAAACTGTCAACCTGAATGCCTGTATCTGGACTAAGTTTGCTAGGAGCAAGAGTTTATTCTAAGTACAGTATTTATACTACTGTGCTTTTCTGCTGTGTGTGAGGGAAAACATAGACATGACAGGATGAGAAGAAACAAGAAAGTAGACCAGGAACATGCCTGCAGCATTTCTTAGGTGCAGCTCCACAAAATCCATAGCCCAAATATTTGTGGGAGGAGAGGACTAGAGTGATTTAAGTTAGGCAGCTCGAAAGGTGCAAATGACAGCAAACATACACCACATTATGCTACTGAGTATGGCTCAGGGATCTATAACCTCATGGTGAAGAAGCTATCTCTTAAGCAAGAAGCAGTCTGGTCCCAACAGTGTGGCACTGTGCCCCTGTTGGTTGGTCCCCTTCAGGTGTTGAACGACACAGACATATAGGCTTATCCAGGCTTTCAAGAAAAACATCACATTATATGAAGTAGGCATGATTCAGGCTTTGCTGAATTACTGCACTGTATTTTCCTTAGCTGGAGCAGTGTCCAGAATGTTCACCAGCTTTATATGACTACAAACTACAGTACTGTCTGTGGACAAGCAACCCAGACTTCTGAGCTGTGTTTCTGCTACCACTTCCACTTCATGTCTTCTTACGTCTTTTCAGCTCTGCTCCAACATGCCACCCACACTGAGATTTATGAAAAGAAACAACCTAGGAGGTTCATGCTAGGGGATGCTGACTTAGTCACAGCTTCAATTTCTCCTCTACAGGACAACAGGTGTCTTACACAAGAGCTCAGTGCCAAGAAGTAATGAGGATAGTACATAATATAATGGGGGGAAAGATAATGATGTAATGAAAAAACTAGTACTTTTGTGAAAATTTTCTTCTTTTCTATATTCTACACCCATTTTTTAAATAAACTATTACAAAAAGCATTCATATTTCCATTCAGATCTCTGGGGGTTCTCATGAGTTCAGAAGTTAAGTGTGCTTAAGCATTTTGCTGAACTGGTGCCACGAGGCAGAAGTTACCTATTTTCCTTTATTGAGTATTAAGCACCCATTATAAAGCAAGACTAGTTATGTGTACTCTAAGACCTATTTCCAATAAATCTGCTAACAAATCCAGTGTCTTGCAGGCAGAAATACTGCTCCTTATGAAGAGATAAAAAATTTATGCCAAGATGGATAGGTCTGTGTAAATAAAGATAAGTTGGACAGCTTATTGTTTTAAAGAGAGGGAAGAAGTAATTTCAATGTGCAAAAATGAATGTGTTCGTCCTCTTGCTTCTGATTTCTCCTCATTGTGTACACTTATATCAAAAAAACAGGATGCTGTGGACACACCCTATAAAGAAGCCCAACAATTCTTTGGGCTTTTTTCTTAGCAAAGCTTGCTAAGACTATAAATTGCACATGTTCCTCCTGCCTAGCTCCTGCAGGTCTCTCTATTGTCTTTTACCAGAAATACCAATAGGAAAATTCTGTCCTTTATGCGACTTTATTTAACCTTGTACTTAAGTCCCATCCAACAGATTAGCTTGACCAGGTATCAGTTATCACTAACGAGTTGTAGCTAACAGAGACTCCAAAGCTCGCAGGAGGAAGACCAGATTGTCAAACCCATACAAGGAAAGAAAACCTTCTAGAATGAACAGTTACTGAATGTTAAGAAGTTATTTTGCTTCTCTGAATGTTCGCCAATATGTATTCAACCCACTTATAGTGACTTTCCTGCAGTTTTCCAAGTCAGAGGGTGACATCTAAAAGATCCCAAAGATAGCAGGTTAAATAAGGAGTGTTTAAAACAGCTCTCCTTAAATTGGTACATCAGCAACAAGCACAGGAGGAACTTAGTTGACTCCTTGCCCATTTTATCTGAGGTATGGGAATACTATTAGGCATGCTAAAGTATTGCCAAGACTCTCACCCATACTTTTCATGTGCCAAAAGATTCATTTGAAAAATTAAAAAAAGGATATTGCCAGGCTTCCACAACTCTTTCTGGTGAAACAAATAATGTACTTATCTGGTACAAATAACAAAGTGCTCCGAAAACATGACATGTGGATCCTGATTCATCCTGCATTTGACACTGGCTGTAAGGATACAAAGCATCATTTCGGTGAGTTACAAGAAACTAAATTCACTCTCTAATTAGGCCTGCTGAGTGATACCCACCACAAAGACAGTTTTTGCAAAGACCCCATCAGATTTAATCTGGATGAGAAGCGCACAGCTTACAGACTGGTTACAATGTCACTAGGATGCTAGAACTGGCAAAGGCAAGAATGAATCAGGCCTCTTAAGCATTTCTAAATTATGCAAGAAAGAGCAAAACAAACCATGTTTGTACAGAGTTTTGACAAAAAGAAGCTAGGAGAGCTTTACGTGTATTTGATGGGGAGCTGATTCATTTGACTAGGAGAAAGTAATCTTACAGATATATCAGCTCACAGTAGGCCTCCTGTAAACATACAGACTCATGCAATCATAGACCACAACATCCTGTGTTTCTGAAGAACTACCTAAGCAAGATTCAGGTAACCAGGAGAGGTGCAGAAACAGCTCTTGCCTCTGGAAGACTCAAAAACCAAGAACTGGTGTGGGCCACTGCATGAGGGCTGTCAACCAATGCTGTTTGGCCCACAAAGGAGCTATCCTTATGACTGTATCATCCCTAAGAAACCTATCTTCACATGGGAAGAAAGACACTGAGAAAAATATGGCACTGGAGACTTGCAGAGATAAAACAAGCCAGCAGACTACCCCAGCAGTGAGTGATCAGCCAGCCAGGAGCACCTGCCATAGAATTTAATTCTCCAGTTTACAAATACATCTATGACTAAGCTAATTTCCTAACACAACCCAGAAGTAAGTGTATGGAGACATTTGCTGTATCTATATTATTCCTCTCTGGAGTCACAAGAAGATTCTGCAGACCAGTCAAATCATGTGTAATGCCTGCCACATTGACATTAAATAAGGAGGCTCTCTAGCATACTACAGGAGACTCATAGCATGCTATGAGTCTACCTGTCAGAGGAACAATGGGTTACTCTGGAAAAAGAGGGAGTGACACTTCTAGCATGTGCCTGGGAGTCTATCCATAGATAGGATTCTGTCGATCTTGAGTAGAGAGGAACAAAATTTTGCCACAGTACTGTGGTGCTTGGTGGTAGAAAATAGCCAAAGTGTGGGGTTGCTCTCTCACTCTTCCTGGATGGAAAGTACACAGTAGAAGTTAAAAGAAAGTGTGAAAAACTTGAGGAAAATGGAAACAAGTAGCAAACAACTGTCAGGGCACTGGAAATATCTTAAACAATATGAATTACGGTGATTACAGATGTCTCAACCTAGACTACCTATAATGATTATTAACGGGCATTAGTAAAGGACATACTGGGGTACCAGGAAGATATTGCTGAACTGCAGTAGTTAGAGATGGAAATAAACACCTTCTAGAGTACACACAGACAACTGATAGGTTCCCACGGTGCTACAGTCCTACACATGCAACACCTGAGAACCATACTATCAAACAAAATAAACAAGAAAGAGCGATCCTTAAAGGAAATTTATAGTTTGTGGCTTAATCCACACTGCAACACCTTGGCATGAGGTTGTTTTAGTGGTAATAAATGCTACTGGGACAGCAAAATCCTAATGAGATTCATCAACAAAAAAGCCCATAATTCTCAGAAACTCAAAGGAGTGATACAACTGATATAAGTGATGAAAACATGAAAAATTCTCACTAGTCGCCCAGTCAAATCAGATGGATAAAAAAAATTCTTACAGTACAAGCCATATATATGGGAAATTACTCCTCTTTAATATAAATAACACCCACACACGACATATAATATGCAAGTTCATGAAAATGCCATCACTGCCTTTGAACTGCACATTTCCAGGAACTCAAGAGTCTGAAAACCTCTAACAAAAAGTAACTAATGTTGTTTTCAACTGTTTCTCTTAGTTACAAATTTATTGGAAAGCTTTGCACAAAATGCTGTCTCTGTAACTCTTTCTTACTATGGGTTTGTTTTCTTCAGTGTGTGGGATGCTAACAGGTGTACTCATCATGATGTTCCACACCAAATGCTGTTCTCATGTTGCTTTCATCATCAGTGCAAGACTGAAATCCAAAATGCATAACTTCACACCCTCTCTTGTAAATGTTTCAAGAGTCAGCTCCCAAATGAAGTATAACCTTCAGGACAGAGTGCCCGTGACTCTTTTCACACTTGTGAAAACTTCATTGTTCCCTTCACACAAACTCTAACAGAATGACTAGAAACACCTGTTTACATATACATCTGTATCTAGACATAGCAGTGCTAAAAGTAAGGATAAAGCAAGAGACAAAAGCTAGTTTGTTAAAGGAACTACCAAACACATGCATTTCTACAAGTATACAATGAGGGAGAGATGTGCTTTGGCAGCAACATACCCCAACAGAATTTCGTCTTTCACATAGTAAAAACCAGCTGGCACAGTGCTCAGAGTCTCTGTGAGGTGAAATTATAACTATAGAATATCTCAGGTTGGAAGGGATCCACAAGGATGATTGAGTACAACTCCCTGCTCCTCACAGGACTACCTAAAACAAAACCATATGACTATGAGCATCATCCAGATGCTCCTTGAACTCTGACAGGCTTAGTGCCGTGATCACTTCCCCGGGAAGCCTGTTCCAGTGACAAATTGCACACACATGTATGTAGATCCACACAGAATGCAAGGCTTGATTGCAGAGTTCGTAGTACTAATGAGGAAAAGTCCAACCATCTGGCAAGCACGTGGTCATGCTCTCCAGATGTACTATGGTAATCCCTAAGGTTATTCATGCCCTTCCCTGGCTGAGACACAAGAATCACTATTTCAGCATTCATATTCCTATAGAGTTAAGTTAACTGCTTCTTGTCAGTAAATTAAAGGATGAAAGGAATAGACGGCAATCAGGTATGACGATTTCTAGCAATTTCAGTGAACTTTTACATAACGAGTATAATTCCTTTAAAGATTCCAAGCTTATTTTAGCCTCCACATTCTAACATGGCTCAGCAGCAGAAAGATTATGCCTTGTTTGAGTATAGACAGTGTCTGCTTATTTTTGACTGCAGCTGACTGTATTAGACAGTCTGTGTCTGTCCCATTCCCAATAGCATGGCCTGTGACTAGTTAAGTTCTGCGAGCAAAGGCAGTTTTCTTGGTGTATACATCCAGATAATCGGCTGTCACTGTTACACTGTGGTATGCCGCATTAAGAGCCTTTTTTACCGGCTTCCTGAATAAGACAGGTAGGAGGACAGTCTTCTTAATGCATGGAAAGAACAGAAAAAAACAAAAAGACTCAGATTGTTTAAAGCAAGCCTGTCCCTGGAAAATGAAATTCACCTATCAATAAATGACACGCCTGAGCACAACACGACACAAATGAGTTTCAGTTGTGGACTTCCTCCCATTAAGGATTTGGCAAAAATTTTGTATTTAGTGCAACAATGAAATGTCAGAAGGGCCTGTAACACACACGTACTATGGGAAAAGAAAATAAAGTTTGAACTAGGAAGAGCCAACACTCAATGCTTCCACACCTCCCCACCCTCAAACAGGGACATTTTCTGTTCTAGCCTCAAGTCCTCCATGGTTACTGCTGCATACAAAACCTGTGAGTTTTCCAGCAATAAAAACTGCCTATCAAGGCAAGGTGGAAACGTTGTGTAAGTTCTCCTATCCTACAGAAACTGTCAGGGAGATTTTATTATACCAGAAAAGAGATTTAATGGAGAAAAAGCAGAGACATTCTCCTTACATCCTTCTGCAGACACTCACTGAGGTGAGTCCCGGTAACGTCATCACTAATGACTGGCAAGACCTGTGACCTTTTACAGGAAATGCAATAATCCTATGACCTAAGCCCAGGGAAAAGACCCTCCATTAACTCAGGAGTACATGTGGCCCATAATAATTAGCCTTTTTGGGCTTATTAAAATGGAGTCAGCTGGTTCAAAAGGCAATATGCCTGTGACAAAGATGCAAACAGATGTACCACAACATGTGGTACAAAACATTGTAGTGACAGCGATTCAAATTGGGGTTTTAGTACTCTCAATTGCCTGAATAATAGAGAAACAACAGCTTTAGGTACGTATCAGAAATTACTGGTTGCTTCCACATCATCATCTTCACTTCCCAAGTACTGTAATACTACATCAATCCTCTCACACAGAGTCAGGAGGACAGCTGTATTAGACAGAGAATTATCAGGGAAAAAACAGTGCTGTTTCTCCAGTCAGATAATTCCTTTGTTTAGAAGAAAATTTAAAAAGTAAACAATTTAAGGCAACATCAACGTTTTCTGTACATCGCCTTGCTCTTAATCATAGTAACTACACAACTGCAAGAGTGCAGGCAGGGTCAACAGTCTAGGTAGCATGGTGACTTTCCAGCAAAGAGCCTTCACAGGGCCACAGCATAAGATAATTCAGATTGGAAGCAGTCATTGGACATTTCTAGTTCAACCTCCCAGGTCAGCTATGTGAGAAGATGTGGTTGCTCATGGCTTTATCCATGACAACTGAACAACTTTATTCAGACACTGAAAAACTTTCTTGTTTCAAATTATTATTGTTGCCTCTTGTGCATAGTTGTGAAGTGCCTGGCTCCATCTTCTTGAGAGCCTCTCTGTAGGTACAGGTGGTTGCTGTAAGTTCCAGTTTATTAACCAGTGGCCCTTGAGCCTGACCACCAAAACAGATTTTTAACTATCTAGTTGTCCACCCATCCAAATCATAAATTCCTGATTTGGATATAAGAATAATGTAGGATACAGCGCCTAAAGCCTTGCTAAAATGGAAGTAAATGACATCTGCTGCCCTAACCTCACCAACAGAATTCAACTGTTTTACCATCCAGGCAATCAGGTTGGTTAGACTTGATTTATTATAGTAACTCCCTAACGATGCCATTTATATTTGGATTTCTTTCCTTACACTAGTTCTGCTTTTTCTTTATTGCAAACTTCCATAGATTTTAGAGAGTGAGAATTATTAAGTGTTCTGTGTGGTTGTGATATTTGGCTGGGAAGGGAAAGGAAGAAAGCAGTTTCAAAAGTTTATGATAGTGTTCATAGAAACAGAGAAAATTAAAAACAAAGAAGAAACGACCATATGCCCTAGAAATAGACTGTTATTACAAAACCACAGAAAGGTTGAGGTTAGAAAGATCTTAGGCCTCTT
>NW_010166889.1:29082-34211 GCF_000695765.1 Mesitornis unicolor
CCTACAAAAGGAAACAGAAGACAATGTTTCTTCTCCTCCAAAATTAAGCTGACAATTCAAGTGACTATGACTTAAAGTAAGATCTGTTCTAACAGAACTCTCAAAAGGGCTCAAATAATGTTAATTACCCTGGCTCTGTCACAGTTTTACAGAGATCTTCAAAACACTCAGAATGTAAAGAACAATTTCCTGTCTTTTTAATTTGTAAACAACCTAAGCAGAAGATTATACTTTAATACATATAAGAAATAGAATTTTTAACACACTTTTGAAATTTTGTGCCAGAAATGTTTTCTTTGAAAGCAGGAGAAATTCACACAAAAATCCTCTGATGGGAGAGGTTGCTCTTGTTTTGTCCACCACAGGCAGAACACCTTCAGACATCCTAATCCACGTGGAAGCCTTTCTAGGTTAAAGCATAAAATAAGACTGTGTAAGACCTTGAAAGAAAAAGACTTATTTTAAACTTTCTTTTAGTATTCACCAAGTCTTCAGTAACAGCCTTGTTGTGAACTTCCTCAGATTGTTTTAATTGAAACACTTTCAGACATTTTTTATCGGGACATTTGTAGGAATTCCTCTTGTTTATTCATAGCTGTATACTTTATGAGATACAAGACAGATGCCGCACTAAAAAAAATGTAGATTTCCTGATAACCAACATCTGTCCATTGCACACTGTAAGGCCTACTCAGAATGTTTTTTGCAAAAAGTTTATTTTTCTTGGGTAGTTTTTCATACGTGGTATATTAAGCCCAGACAAAAGTCTGCTTGCGAGAACTGCAAATAAGCATCCTTCTTAACTAGAGTAAATCAAGTTTACAGAATATATTTATGTCCCACCAAGCACCAAATCTTGGTCTCTCTAATGTTGGTGCACAAACTGACCTCATTTACAGCCAAAGTTTAAGCTGGAAACAGAACACTGCTGAGTTTTCAACTCATCTTTTCCCTTTAAATAGAGAGCTTTCAATACACCTTTCTGTACTCAGTCCCTAAAGCTGCACATCACACAATCAATGAACCACCTCATTTTAGGCTAAGCAGCTATAGCTGTCTGCTCCAGGCCAGAATGTAATTATGAGCAAGAGTGAGAATTGTATGTTGTGACAGGCTGCTCTGCAGCCTGCCATTCTTAACAGGGATCAGTTGCCTTCAGGCTCAAAACTGGCCAGTGAATCCCTCTCAAACCTGAAATCTAAGTTATGTGCCAAGTAAAAGCAGGTAAGCCACAGGACTGCCTAGCGTCTCTTGCCATTCATCCATGAAGGACAACACAGAGTTTCCTACTGGTATTTCACAGGACATTGACATGTTTTCGGTCCTCTTCTTCAAGAGCAATGAAATGCAGCCACTGAAGAACACAAAAGACAGTATCCATTCATTCTCTTCTGGAACGTTCAAAAGTATACAGTACATTTGAGAGAGGTTCATTCTCATATTTGGCTGAGGAAGAATCTGAGAGATTGACTGTTGCTGTCCTGAAAAGTGTTAGGAATAAACACTCATATCACATACATCCAAAATGCAGCCTGTCATGAACTGTGGGCAGCACGTTCTCATTAGTGAAGGCTAGGATAAAGAAACACTGGAGAGTCAAGAATATGGTGGGCTTGCAACAGTCAAATATACCACACTATACTACAGCATACCAAATTCAGTCTCAAAGAAAACACAAAGAAGACAAAGACAACTCCTTGAAGATATCCTTGAAAATATTTGTAATGATAAATCACTTCCACTGCTTAAAAAACATGGAGAGATGAAAGGATAACAGCTAGATTTCAAGCACATTGTAGAAATAAAAACAAGACTAACAGCTAATGAAAGGACATCACTGCCTTGCAATGACAGTTATTGGGTTTTTTCTCCACAAATCATTTCAAACATGTCATACCTGTGTAACACAGTTGCATAACATACTTGAAAGCTGATACAGAAAAACTACCATGCTTTACTAGATATACAAGTATACAGAGGACTATATGACTATTCATACTGCAATGTTACTTAAAAAGTCAAAAATCCTGAAAATATTTCCCACCACGGTGCTCAACAAGTTTGTATTACGCTTCAAATGTGTTAAGTTATATTCATGAAGGTTTTATGCAGTTGGCCTTCTGTAGCATTCCAGAAAGGAACTTGTCCTTCTGATCATCTAATTTAAAAACTGCTTGTATGTGACATGGACTCAGTTTGACAGAGGTGTCTTAAAAAATTCACAGCAAGCCTATTCCAGATAAGAGAAAGTGAGACCAACTTATCTTACTGAAGGAAGATAAAAAAAGCAAGGTCATGACTGGCATAACTTGAACAAATCTCAGTCACAGAGTGAATGCAGTATCAGCCATGTAGAAAGATATATTTATACCTTGGAGAAGTCTGTCTGTTGGAAGAATCCCTTAAAACCCAACAGTAGAGGACATCCTTGTAGAGAAAGAAATGCACAGTGCTTCTGGCACAAACTTCTTTGTTAAAACAGATGATCAACAATACAGAAGAAAAGCGGATGGTTGCAAAGAAACAATAAGCTACAGATTCAGAAGAAAAGAAAGACAAAAAAAATCCATGAATTAATGAAGAATTGAAGGAAATAATCACAAAGGCAAAAGTGGAATGTGATGTGCTGTTCTCCATGGCCAGAGGTATGTTTCTTAACTGTTTCTGCTTTTTAAAGCGCAATAAAAGGCCCTGTCCATTAAATAATCCAAAAAATTTCTCAGCATTTACAAAAGAAAGACTAAGCTTTACAGGAAAAAGCAGCAGAAGAACTTACATCAGACAATACACCCCTCAACAAAAACATATAGGAAGGGTCCAGTGCTTAAAGAGGAAAGAAGGTCTTCTTGAGTCTGCATTCCCCAATTAAGATGACTGACTCCCCGCATCACTGTGCTTGCTGGTACCAGGCCCTGGGAGCCACTCACAGAGGAACAGTCAGCCCTTCTTTCTTCACCTTCCCATCAACCTATATAAATTTTTGTGCATAGCTTGACTTTGACATAACACAGTATGCACTGTCACTGCAGGCACCCTTAAAACCTGCCTCTATCTGGCCAGTTAGTAAATAGACAACCTGCAGACACAACACTGATGTATCAAAGTTGCATTAAAAGATGGGCTACCAGATGTAAAGTGACAGGGTGCTCCATGGCAGGATGCTTAGTTTTGCTCAGGCTAAGTATAATCAGAGCACCAACTTGCTGTTGTAATGACCTGGTTGTAGAAACAAAGTGTTAGATAATGCTAGTCACAGTAGAATTCTCTCAATAACCCTCTTTACACATACCAACTTCACTACTATTTTCCACACTCACTCAGCTTCATAATTCCCACCGAAACAATTTTTACTCACTCTTGTGATTCTCCTTCTGTATACCATTAGCTAACATTTCAGTATTTCATTTCCTTTCTTGTTGCGCAGACATCAGATAAATCAAAATACATGGATATAAAAAAAGAACATTTTGTTGAACAGGGTACACAGCTTCGCATTCCCCAGAAGAAAAAGAACACCAACCTAAGGGTATATATCGTCACAGAATTGAAGTCTGGAGACATACTGCCACAATTCTGTTGATGTTGGAAAATATTAAAGCAGATGCTTCCTGTCAAGTGTTACACTCTTCCTACAGTACACACTAGTATATTCCAACAGTCACTTCAAGCAAACATATGTAAATGTTAAACATCTTGAGTGAATTCTCTTGTAATCAACTGTTTCATTTGTGAATGCTGTATTCCTAAGAAACATTTAGAGTCCTCTGGACTACTGCATCCTTCTTTTTAATCATGTACTGTGAAAACTATTAAACAACACATCAGCATGCACACAAGTGAACAAAGCATTCAATTTTCTAAATCCTTTCTTTCAAATACTATGCATAGTTTGGTTTTTTTCATAGCTTAGGAAAAGCTCTAGTACAATGATTTAGGTTAAACTGTGGCCACACATATGGATGCACAATAACAGGTGGTTTTCATGTGCTCTCCAGCACAGACTTCAGGAGAGAGGTCCATGATCTCAGACAGTAGACAAGTGGACAGGAATTGTTCCAGTTCCCTCACATGAGAGCTACTCTTACTACCAAGGTCTAGAAGTGGGCCAAAAGAGATAATTGAGTACACTACAATAAGTCAATTAATTTTGTAGACACAAATCAAATTACATCTTTCAGACAATAGTGGAGCTATGATTACTGAAGAAGTGTTATCCCAGAGACACTGTGATAACACCATCAAATACAATGAAGAACGTCTAGCAGAATCCATCTTTCTCTCATGAAAAAAAAATTAAGGGATGCTCACATACAACATCCTTTTGACTATCATTATCTCTGTTTCCCTGCTCTGATTAACATCCATTGGGAAAGATTTCCAAGCATTTTCATTTTTTATAGAGCAGTGACTGTAGTATTAAATCTAAGGTAGAGGTGCTTGAAGTTAGCATTTCCTAACTTTTTCAGGAAGACTAACAAGTAGAATATGTTTCCTTTCTTCTCCTAGGCAGTATTCCTGCTATCCTACTGCACCTACTGTTACAAATGTTGCCATGTCCTTTTCAATCACCTTTACTTTAAGTTTCTCAATTTCTAGTGTTAGAACAACAAAAATATAGAAAATAATGAATATCAGCACTCAAGAGCACTATAGAAATATTTTTAAGTACTTTGTTTGTTAAGTGTGCTTTCCCTCTCTTGTTAATCGATTGGTGTTCTTATTCTTGTCCATACTATTGCATGATGTAGATAACAGTTGGTCTGAAAGTTCTTTTCCTTTATTTATTTCTTTTAATTCATGGACAAAAAAGAATTTTTAAAGTATTTTTAAACAACTATTCACATGATACTGGATGGTACTGCACATGAATTGAAGGCCAAATTATGACTAACTCAAACTGTCATACTTCAAGATTATATCTAGCAAGGTAAGTGGAACACATCTAAGAAGGCCATGGATGTAGACTAGTGTGAACAAGGACAAAACTCACCACTTAGAGGGTCTGCTATGTATCTACTACCCCAAATGGAATAATTGCTAATTTGAATGAATGACAGTCTAGATATGAGAAAAATATTTATGTATTTAAGGAATTCATTTTAATCACAGAATCTTAGGAGTTGGAAGGG
>NW_010166890.1:0-3442 GCF_000695765.1 Mesitornis unicolor
GAGTAAATTTTAATTGAAAATGTAAAATTTTATTTTAAATCTTAATTTTCTCAGTATCTGCCCATAAAAATGAAAAAGGCTTTTACCCCTAAAACCTCTGTCTTTTCAAATGTAAAATTTAATTATAAATCCTTTTTTCTCAGTATCTACCCATAAAAACAGAAAAGCTTTTACACCTAGAACTCCTGTCTTTCTCGATCCTCTGTGAAGCGAATAGTGCTGGTGAGTCAAATTTAATTTAAAATGTAAAATTTAAGTTTAAATTTTCTCAATATCTGCCCATAAAAAAGCTTTTACACCTAAAATTTCCATCTTTCTCCATCCTCTATGGTGCAAACGGTGCTGGCAACAACATTTTACACCTCTCCTTTGAGGGAAAAATCCAACATTTTTGTCTAAAATGACAAATTTCGGTCATTAACCAAAGAGCTACCCTGGTGCACGTAGGGTTTTTGGCTCAAATTCACCAAGAAAAAGCTGAAGAAAAAGCTGGGCTTAAGAACCCAAAACCCAAGCGACGTTTTTTCCCGCTCCAGATGAAAAATAAGAAAAAATCAGAATTAAAAAGACCAAGACAGGAATAAAAACCAAATTTATTTATACAGAAACGAGGCCTAGGACTAAATAAGCCGCGTCTAACCTGAGTCTGAATCCTCGCTGTCGGAGGAGCTGGACTCGCTGCTGCTCTCCGACTCCGAGGAGGAGAAACCCTTCATCTTCGAGGAGCCCGCCACCACGTCCACCTTCTCCGCTGCAAAGAGATGTCGTTAAGGGTTAATTAGTAATTAACAGCCCCCCCTGCCCCTCCTAAGTCTGGGAGCACCCACTCCTCACCCTCCTATGCTCTGGCTTTACCCGGCCCCTTTAGGCTGGCCTAACACTGGGGGGCTTGTAAGGTTAGAAGTTTTAAATCTAAAATTATTAATTTCAAAAATATTAAAAATTCTTAATAAAAAAATTTCTTAATTAAAAAATGTTAAAAAAATTAATTTCTTAAGCATTAAGGATCAATTTAGTTCTTAATGCTTAAGAACTTTAGATTTTTAACTTTTCCCCCCCCCCTCAATTTCTCGGTCTAAGGAGGCAGCAGCAGTGGGAAAGCAAAAAATTGTCATTTTTTAAAACGAATTAAGTGAGAATAAGAACAGGCTTCTGCAGCCTAGGACTGGTTTAACACACTGGTGACACCGGAGCTCTTTAAATTCTTAAACTGAATTAAATCCTTAAATTTAAAAATAAAATAGAAATGTTTTGCTCAGGTTTATTTTCCACTTGGATTTATCCTGGCCATGAGAAATTCCCATTAAATCCTCCATTTCTCCCCTTGCTGGGGGTGATTTATGTTCAAAAGTACTTATTTGAACTTTGGTCATTAGCAAATATTTAGATTTGCTATAGAAATACAGCTTAACAGGTATTAGAAATAAAAATGGGTTTAAAAAAATACAAAACCAGAATTTTTAGATATAATAACTATAAAATACATAAAAAACAGGTATAAAGAGATATTTAAATGGAATTTATGGATACAACAAAAGGCTCTAAAGTGGACGGAAAATAACAGGTATAAAGAATATTTAAATTGAAAATACATTGAGGTGGAATAAAGTGTATCAAAATACCAATTAAAAAACAGGTTGCAGGGGAGGAACTCTGCTCCCTGCCCCAAATGAGCTCTGCACTCTCAGGGCACTCTTTAACGGTCTCAGAGAAATTTCTTCATTAAAGGTTTCAGAGAAATTTCTTGGGGCAGACTGAATTACTTCATCGTGATATTAATGGGATTTAAAGTCTTAAAAATTCAACAGTGAAGTAGTAAATTCAGTAAAAATTAAAAAATTAAAGATTAACAATCCAAAGGAATTTTAAAACTAAATAAAAATTTAAAATCAAAACATTAAAAACACCTAATAACATTTTTTTAAAATTTTAAAATTAAAAATTAACATTTAACACTTCAAATTAAATAGAATGTAAAAACGGAAATAATATTTAACAACTAATAAAAATTTAAAATTTCAGAACTATATGAAAGTCTTAAATTTGGACATTTAAAAAATGTAACATTAAAAGTTAAATTGAGAAATAAGATAAAATTTTACAAGTAAACCATTAAGAAGATCCAATAAAATTTAAAGCCTACAATTTCTAAATGAGCATTAAAAAAATTAGCATTAAAAAGTAAATAAAAACTTGAACATTAAAAATTAAGAAAGTTAAAAAATTAAAGTTTAAAAATTAAGAAACCTTAAAAATTAGAATTTGAGATTAACATTTAAAAAGTTAATCAGATTGAGAAAATATTAAATAATTGAAAGAGTAAAAATATTAAACTTGTAAAATTTAAAAATTTAAAAATGAAATTTATCAAGTAAAATTCAAAGTAGATTTTTAAAACAATGTCACAATGAAATTCAAATTTTCAAAATGCACCTGGGGGTTTCCTCTTCTTGCGCAGGCAGGAAGTGACGTATCGCTCCAGCTCCCGCAGCGTGGAGGGTTTCAAGGTCTCGAAGTCGATTTCGATCTCGTCAGGGTTGGAGTTCTTGAGGGAGGGCTCACGCGATTGGATGATATGGACCACGCGGCCCAGCTTCTCCCCAGGCAGTTTGTTGATGTCGAGGCTGAGCTGGCGTTTCTCCTCGTAGGACATGGGCTTGCAGCGCTCCTCCTCCTCCGATTCGTAGGCTGGGGGCGCCTTGCTCTTCACTGCCACCGCCTCCTTCTTGCTACTCGACAGGAATTAAAAACGGCATCAAATGCTACAATTTTCTAATTTAATCACATTTTCTTATGGAGCAGAGCCGGCACTCGGGTCTAAACTCTTCAACCTGATCAGTTTTTCAGATTTGGGCTTTCCATCCTGGAAAGGAGCGGGTTATCGTACTTCAAGTGGGATGGGGAAAGCTGAGCTCAACTCACGGCTGGTCAAGGCTGAGCTTAACTCACTGTGAGACACCCAAAACTGGGCTGAACTCACGCAAAACTGAGCTTAACCCACTTGAGACACCCAAAACTGGGCTGAACTCACCCAAAACTCACCTTAACCCACTGTGAGACACCCAAAACCTTCTTTTAACACCAAAATTCTGCCTCTCCTTCAAGCCAGGTCAAAAAACCAAAGAGAGGTAAAAACTCGGCTTTCAGCACCTCAATTCTTAAAATTTAAGCCCTACGGCTCCCCCCAGAAAAGGGAGAAGGAGGAAAACAATCAGCATTGGAGGATTTGAGTGAATTCACGTGGTTTTTTTAATGTGAAATTTTTCAATTTCAGGGCAAAATTTTTCAGGTTCAGTACAAATTTTTTTCAATTTCAGCGTGAAATTTTTCAATTTTGCCCTGAATTTTTTTCAATTTCAGCATGAAACTTCAGGCTCAGTAGAAATTTTTTTGGGTTCAGCGCAAATTTTTTTCAGGTTCAGCAACAAATTTTTCAGGTTCA
>NW_010166890.1:3477-10427 GCF_000695765.1 Mesitornis unicolor
GCAGAAATTTTCTGTTTCGGTGATATTTTTTTCAATTTCAGTGTGAAACTTTTAAAGTTTTCAATTTTTATTTCAAGGGCCACGCCGAAAAGGCTCAGCCCCTGACAAATGAAGTTGAACTCAGGGTTGGGTTCTGACCCTGCGTTGGCGTTACTCAAGAGCCTGGGGTGTAATTACGCTAATTATCAAAGAAAATTAAAAAAATGGAAGCGCTGGGCTGGAAAATGTCAAATTTATGCGCTGGGAGGCGGGGCTGACCTGGAGGTGCTGCTGGTGCTGTTGCTTTTCTTGGCCTTTTTGGGCAGCGGTTCCTTGGCTTTGCTTTTCTTGGCGTCCTCCAGCTCCTCCTTCTTTTTGTGCTTTTCCTTTTTCTTCTCTTTTTTGTCTTTTTCTTTTTTCTTTGGTTTGTTCTGCTGGGGTTGGGACAGGGCCGCAAGCTGTTCGTGCACCGCTTTCAGCTGAGAGGCACACACACACACACACACACACATACAAAAGATCAAGATATTTTTGCCCGGCACCTCCATATTAATTAATTAACTCCACATCAATTAATTCCATACGAATTAATTTTTTTCCTCTATTCCCTAACATGTTCTTAGCTTTTCCTATTAATTCAATCTTCCAGCTTCCCATCGCACCCATTTCTGTATATTTTGCATACTAAAATTCTGCATATTTGTACATTAAATTCTGTATATTTATATATTTATCATTTAATTTCACAGCAATTAATCTATTCCATATTAATTAATTTCCCCATCTATTCCCTAACCCTTTCCCAGCTTTTCCAATTAATTAAATCTTTCAGCTTCCCATCGCACCAACTTTTTTATATTAAAATGTGGCATATTTAGATATTAATTCCATATTAATTAATTAATTCCATATTAATTATTTTTCCTCTCTATTCCCTAACCCTTTTTACACTTTTCCAATTAACTAAATCTTCCAGATTCCCACTGAACTGATTTTTGTATATTTCTTATGTAAAAATTTTGTATTTGTATATTTTGCATATGAATTATTTTCATATTAATTAATTCCATGTTTTTTCTCTCTATTCCCTAAAGTTTTCTCAATTTTTCCAATTAATTAAATCTTCCAGCTTCCCATCACACCAATTTTTGTATATTTCGTATACTAAAATTTTGTATATTTGTATATAAAGATTCTGTATATTTGTATATTAATGAATTAATTTTGTACACTAAAATTCTGTATATTTTGTATATTTGGACATTATATACATATGTTTATTCTGTATATTAATTATTTTCATATTAATTAATTTATTCCATAATAATTAATTTCCCCCCTCTATTCCCTACCTCTTTCTTAGCTTTTCCTATTAAATCTTCTGGCTTCCTAGCACACCGATTTTTGTATATCCTGTACATTAAAATTCTGTATATTAATAAATTAATTCCACATTAATGAATTAATTCCAGATTAATCAATCTTTCCTCTATTCCCTAATGCTCTCTTAGCTTTTCCTAAATTAAATCTTTGGCTTCCCATCGCACTGATTTTTGCATATTAAAGTGTTGCAAGGACACAACCTCTTCACGGGTTTCTCGCCTCGTTAGCGCCAGCCATGCTTTAATTACCAGCGCTAACGATGACGTGAAGGGGGAAGATGTGGTTGGACCATGAGGTTTCTCTCACGCTGGGGAAATCCTTACTCCAAAAACCCCTGAGTTGAGGAATTTTGGTGTCTCCTGATTACCCAGAAGCCACCACCCAAGGCCCTTGGTGGCCATCTTCGATGTCGGCCATCTTGGACGTCCTACCAGAAAAATCTCCCTATTTTTTTTGCGTTTTCCTTGACAACTACCAATTTCTGTAGCACCTTCCAGTTGCTGGTCGCTGTTGTACAACTGGAAGAGTCTACGGCTTCAAGGAAAGTCCTCGAGGCCACCAAATTGGAGGACACGTTTGAGACCCCCAAGCCAAGATGGTGGAGGAGGTGGTACCTGCTCCTGCAGCTCAGCCAACCGCTGCGCGCGCTCCTCCTCTGAGTCGTCCGAGGAGCTGTCGCTGTCAGAGGAGCTGTCGCTGCTGCTGTCGCTCGACGAAGGGGGAGCCACCTTGGTGGGAGGCGGCACCACTGCGGGAGAAGAAGCCGGGATCACCGGCTCTTCCGGTTCGTCCGGCATTTTGGCGAAGCGCATCTCGAACACGTCCTGGAAAGAGAAGGAAAACAATGCACAGGTTGGTTGAGGCAGATATTTGACGCGACGTTTCCCATTATCCCATCAACATTAAAGCCACTTTTTTCTCCTACAACTCGATACAAAAACCCATTTTCATGGAGACCCAAGACAAGGCCAACAACGTAGGACACCCCGGTTGTGTTTCTCGGTGATTTCACTTCCAGGAAGGCTTCTAAGCACCATTTCTGAGCTTCCCAAAAGAGGAATGAGCGCCACTTCCATCCAAAAAAAAAGAGTTTTTTCAAAAAATCACCACAACAGAATCCCAGCATGTCAGGAGTTGGAAGGGACCTGGAAAGCTCCCCCAGTCCAATCCCCTCAGAGCAGGATCACCAGAGCAGTCCCACAGGAACACGGCCAGGGCTTTGGGGGTCTGCAGAGAAGGGGATCCCAAAACCTCTCTGGGCAGCCTGGGCCATGCTCTGCACCCTCACCCTGACAAAGTTTGTCCTCATGTTCACATGAACCTCCTGTGCTCCAGCTTGGGACCATTGCCCCTTGTCCTGGCACTGGACATCACTGAGCAGAGCCTGGCTCCTTCCTCCTGACACTCGCCCTTTCCAAATTTATAACAACAAACACCCCATGCTACCAACTCACACTGATTTAACCCATCGCTCAAGCAATGTTTTTCTTCGTGACCTTCGCTGGCTTCAGCAACCTTCGGTCTTCACGGTCTTTGCGGCCTTCGCAGCCTTTGTCAGCTTCGCGGCCTTCATCACCTTTGGCCTTTGCGGCCTTCGTTGGCTTTTGAGGCTTTCATCGGCCTTCGTGGCCTTTGTCGGCTTTGGCCTTCACCACCTTCATGGCCTTTGTCGGCCTTTCGCTGGCCTTCATCGGCTTTGGGCCTTCGTTGGCTTCAGCCTTCACGGCCATCGTTCCCTCCGGCCTTCACGGCCATCGTTCCCTTCTGCCTTCACGGCCATCGTTCCCTTCTGCCTTCACGGCCATCGTTCCCTTCTGCCTTCGTCCCTTCGGACTTTGTTACCATTGACTGTGTCAGTTTCGTGGCCTTCGGCTTCATTGCCTTCATTAACTTTGATACCATTGCTGCACTCAGGCTCCAATTTCATGGGCAAGAGCAGGAGCCGCTGGAGGCGAAGGAGCTGTTCCAAGCTCCTCCAGCGACGCCATCGCTTGCGGGATGTGCACACGTTCGTCGCTGAATCACGGCACTTAATGAGTGGTTACAGCCTAAGTAATGTTTGCCGTGAAACCAGAAAGTCCGGTTCTTGATTAACACCAGGAGGCAACGCTACAGCACCGAAAATACTCCATTTTTCAATTCTCCAGGCTCAGAAATAAACCCTTCCTATGGTTTTTTTATACTGATGTAGTCGTTTAATTAACAGCAAAGCTCACTGAAAGTTCCTCTGTGTCGAGTTATAAAGGAATTCATCAATTTGGAAGCACCCAGTGGTTATGAAAAGTCCTCAGATCCCTGGGAAACCACTCGGGGATGTGCGGAAGAGAAAAAACTCTGGAGGAAATTTAACAAAAAAGCAGAAAAATAGCTTTTCCCCCAATGTAACAGCCTTTCACTCCAATTGAATATCTTTTCCCCCAATTTAATACCTTTCCGCTCCTGTTTAACAGCTTTTCCCCAATTTAACACATTTTCCCGTCCAATTTAATAGTTTTTCCTTCAATTTAACAGCTTTTCCCCTCCAATTTAAAAGCCTTTCCCTTCAATTTAATTGCTTTTCTCCAATTTACCACCTTCTTCCCACCAATTTCACAGCTTTTCCCTCCAATTTAGTGATTTCTCCACTATTTAACAGTTTTCTCCCAACTTAACTGCTTTTTCCCCCAATTTAATAGCTTTTCCCTCCACTTTAATAGCTTTCCCCCAATTTAACACCTTCTTCCCTCCAATTTAATAGCTTTTCCCACCAATTTAATAGTGTTTTCCTCCAATTTAATAGTGTTTTCCTCCAATTTAACAGCTTTTCTCTCCAATTTAATGGTTTACCCACAATTTAATAGCCTTTTCCTCCAATTTAATATATTCCACGCCAATTTAACAGCCTTTACTTCCAATTTAATAGCCTTGTCCTCCAATTTAATATCATTCCCCCAATTTAGTACCTTTTTCCTCCAATTTAACAGCTTTCCCCCAAATTTGTTTTTTACCCAATTTAACAGCTTTTTCCTCCACTTCAACAGCTTGTCCTCCAATTTAATTGCTTTTTACCCAATTTAACAGCTTCTTCCCCCAATTTAACACATTTTTCCCTCAAAATTATCAGCTTTCCCCTCAAATTTAATGGCTTTCCCCCTAATTTAGTAGCACAACGCAGCGGGTGTAGTTGCTTATTTCTTCTCTGGGTGTTTTGGGGAGAAAAGTGACATTTTGGAGGACGCTTTTCCTTTCTACTCCTGCTCCAAGAGCTACGAGGATACCCAAACCCAACACTGTTAAATAAAATAAAAGAGTTTAAAGAAGCTAGCTGGGCAAAATTCTTTCTCCCACAGGAAAAAGTAGGGTTTTTTTTACCATTATTTACCATTTTGGCTTTATTTTTTTGCAGTGACGGCCAACGCGCGCCCTCACCTGCAGTTTCCGCGCCATGGCCACCACCTCGTGGTCGGCGGGGTTGTACTTGTAGCAGTTGGAGAACATCAACCGCACGTCGGCCGCGAATTCCTGAGCATCCCGGTATTCCCGGTTCTCCAGTTTGGACTGGAAAAGGAAATGGAGAGGGGGAAATAAAACAACAAAACTTTTTGGTATTAAAAGTGTAAAGACATCGAATTGATGGAGCGAACAAACGCAGCTCTGGGGGTCCTGCACAGTCATTTTCTCGCTCTGTTGGAAGGAGTTATTTTGGGCAAAAGAACGACTACTTTGGGTCAAAATAATGACTGATCTTGGCCAATAGGAACAACCGATTTGGGTCAAAAAGAAGCACTAAATTTGGGTGAAAAAGAACAACTGATTTGGGTCAAAAGAGCTCCTAAATTTGGTCAAAAGTGTAACTCATTTGGGACAAAAGGACGCCTGATTTGGGTCAAATTACAACCAATTCTTATCAAAAGGAACCACTAAATTTGGGTCAAAACAACCAACCAATTCTGGTCAAAAGAAATCACTAAATTTTGGTAAAAAGGAAATCGATTTGGGTCAAAAGGCGGCCTAATTTGGGTCAAAAATAACAGCTAATTTAGGTCAAATTACAAACGATTGCGATCAAAAGGAACCACTAAATTTGGGTCAAAAAGAATGACTGATTTAGGTCAAAAGGGCAACTAATGTGGGTCAAAGGAAAGCCTGATTTGGGTCAAAAAGAATGACTAATTTGGGTCAAAAGAACATCGAGTTTCAGTCAGAACAATGCCTAATCTTGGTCAAAAGAAACAACCAATTCTGATCAAAAGAAATGACCAATGTGGGTCAGAAAGAAGCACTAAATTTGGGTCAAAAGAGCTCCTAAATTTGGTCAAAACTCTAACTAATTTGGGTCAAAAGGACGCCTGATTTGGGTCAAATCACAACCAATTCTGATCAAAAGTAACCACTAAACCTGGGTCAAAAAGAATGACTGATTTGGGTCAAAACAACCAACCAATTCTGGTCAAAAGGAAACAACCAATTTGGGTCAAAAGAAACTACTAAATTCTGGTAAAAAGGAAACCAATTTGGGTCAAAAGGCGGCCTAATTTGGGTCAAAAATAACAGCTAATTTAGGTCAAATTACAAACGATTCTGATCAAAAGGAACCACTAAATCTGGGTTAAAAAGAATGACTGATTTAGGTCAAAAGGGCAACTAATTCAGGTCAAAGGAAAGCCTGATGTGGGTAAAAAGAACGCCTGATTTTGGTCAAAAAGAATGACCAATTTGGGTCAAAGTAACCTCTAATTTCAGTCAGAACAACGCCTAATCTTGGTCAAAAGAAACAACCAATTCGGGTCAAAAAGGATGCCAGATTTGGTTGCAAAGGATGCTTGATTTGGGTCAATAAAAGCGCCTGATTTCAGCCAAAAGGAGCCACTAAATTCTGGTCAAAAGAAACCAGTAAATTTGGGTCAAAAAAGTGCCTAATATTGGTCAAAACCACTAGATTTTGGTCAAAAGGAACGACTGATTCTGGTCAAAAGGAACTCCCAAATTTGGGTCAAAATGAATGCCTGTTTTGGGTCAAAAGAAACCACTAAATTTCGGTCAAAAGGAACAACCTATTCTGATAAGTAAGAACCACTAATTTTGGCCAAAAAGTACCACTAAATTTGGTCAAAAGAATGCCTGATTTTGGTGAAAAGGAATGACTGATTCTGGTCAAAACCACTAAATTTTGGTCAAAAAGAAATGACCACTTTGGGTCAAAAAGAACCACTACATTTGAGTCAAAAGGAATGCCTGACACGGGTCAAACTGCGACGGATTTGGGTCAAAGGGTACCACTACATCTAGGTCAAAAAGAGCGCCTGATTTGGGTCAAAAGAACGCCTGATTTTGGTCAGAACAACACCTAATATTGGTCAAAAGAAAGCACCAGATTTGGGTAAACAGGAAGCACTAAATTTGGGTCCAAAGAACGACCGATTTGGGTGAAAAGGACGCCTCATTTTCATCAAAAGAACAACCCATTTTTGTCAAAAGAAGACCTAATTTCGATCAGAAGAAGGCCTAATTATAGTTAAAAGAACGACTGATTTGGGTCAAAAAGAAATGATCGATTCAGCTCAAAAGAAAGAAACTTGTGTGCCCCAAGGGTCAGTACTGGGGCCAGT
>NW_010166891.1:0-925 GCF_000695765.1 Mesitornis unicolor
GGAGCCAGGCTCTGTTCTGGGATGTCCAATGACAGGACAAGGAGAAATGGGTGCAAGCTGGAGCATAGGTGGTACAATCTGAACATGAGGAAAAACTTCTTTACTGTTAAGGTTACAGAGCACTGGACCAGGCTGCCCAGAGAGGTTGTGGAGTCTCCTTCTCTGGAGACATTCAAAACCCACCTGGACACGTTCCTGTGTGACCTGGTCTAGGTGATCCTGCTCTGGCAGGGGTTGGACTGGATGAGCTTTCGAGGTCCCTTCCAACTCCTAATATTCTGTGATTCTGTGTTTGCAATCCCCCTTGTCAGTCTTCCCTTATTATCCTATATGGTATGCTCTTTCAACTGAAGAGCTCAACTAATTTAGTCACAAACCAAATCATACAGCATTCAAGAGAGAAAATGTGACTAAATTATTTTCTAAAACTCAAGTCTTCAAAATGTGTTTTTTTTTTTGTTTTAAAATATATTTTGCAGATTAAAGGAACAAAGGGACAGGTAACACGAGCTGAAATTCTTCAGGAAGGCCTTTGGGAATTACTAAATGCGCTCTTCTCTAATCCTGTGGATAATAATTTGATATGTGCAGTGAAACTGCTGAAGGTGAGACAGTAGTTTTAAAAGAAGAAAGCAAAATAGATTTTTGGGGTTTTTTAAATATTTCATTATAGTCCTCAATGGAAGAGGGAAGCTCATGAGCACTACTTTATTTAACTATATGTTGATCATAATATATTTGAAATACAAATACTAAGATACTTTGTGTTTTTTTTTCTTGATTTTTTTCATCTGGTATAAGTAAAAATAGAGTATGTGACAGTTGACAGTGGAAAGGACAGCTGGCAGAGGAAAATTAGTTATGGTTATATATGGTTCCTGCTGGTGAACTGGTGGGGGGATAAAAAGGAGGGGGGGGGGGGAAA